>NC_140173.1:88170983-88192640 GCF_963971535.1 Notolepis coatsorum
GGGCTGCAAGCTCAACCAATTGGTTTATTGACAGGAAGGCACAGGTGCTCCCTGTTATGCAATCAACCAAAACAGACCTTGGAATTGTATAAAATGAATGTGAGACCTCATTGTTTCATGCCACTGTCCTGATGAAGGCTGAATAGCCGAAACGTTGACGACAATAAAAGCAGAGAAAAAGTGAGTGCGGGAATTGTAAATTTTTTCATCTGATGACAATTAAGGGGAGCAATTCCCAGCACAACAATATTTTTTGAGAGAGTGCATGTTGATTTTTCACTATAGATACTATTTGGGATCCCCCACCCTACAACATAGCACCTCTCTAAAGAAATACATAGAACTCTGCTTGCCAAACAAAAAGTCTGAAAATGGCAGATCCTGTGGAATATGCAACCACTTTTGAGTTTTCTCAACAAGACTATGAGGAGATTTTTGATGGCGGAGAAGATTTAATGATGCCAAGAGATGGAACCAGTGATGATATGGTAAAGAAACTAGATCACTTATCTCAGAAAGAGGTCAGGTTAGACCTGCACCGAAAGACACTTTGTAACTATTATGCCAGAAAGATTATACCAAGAGGACTAAGGATCCAAAAGCAGCCTACACTGTGTAAAGATAATGAACAGTTCAGCAAACGCTGGACTGAGATCTTGAACAAATGTTCAATAGACCTCATGGCATTGATAGTTAATGAGATAAAGTCAGATCTAGTGAAAATCAGAAAGGATATAGAAACAACCACCTCTGAATTGTTAGAGAAAGTCACTGACATTGCAAAATGCAATGAGACCATTGAGAACATTAAGAAGATGCAAAAAGAACTAGAAGCAAAGCTAACAGCCAACAAACAGAAGAAATTCCAACGAGATGAGGCAGATTACAAGAACAAAGAAGTATACTTCTGGCAGAAGAAGCAAACTCCAAGAAGTGGGCGCCCAAAACCAAGATGGCCGAACCGCAGTAATCCAGCCACATCAGAGAGTGACTACACTTCGGATGGGTCCCTCAACGCCCACCCTTTTTTAGACCCCAGGCCCGAACCCAACAACAGAGGCCGGGGACGCTACACAAGAAGACCAGGCGTGGCAAGGGGAGAGGCAAGACCAAACCAACGAGATCCACCCTGGACGAGATCACGAGCCCAGTCACAGATGAGGAGAATGTGATCAACATATCCAGTAAGACACTGACTCCTGATGAAGTTTCTGTCTTAAGTAAAGGATTGACATTTGTTTCTAAACACACAGATAATGTATTTGATGCAAAATGTGATTTTTTCAGATTCTCTAGGAATGTAAGACTCAAAGAATTGTTTGCACCTAAAGAAACATCTATTGAATCTGAGAATGTGGAATCTGAACCATTTATCTGTGATACTGATACTGCTGTTGATACTGCAGATGGATCTAGGGGTAAGAACTTTTCTTTTAAAGGACAAAGTGAGAATGCTATTCATCGACTACAGCTCGGCATTCAATACCATAGTCCCCTCCATACTCATAGCCAAGCTCAGGGACCTGGGCTTGGGCTATGACCTCTGCCAGTGGGTCTTGGACTTCCTGACTGGCAGACCCCAGGTGGTGAGAGCAGGCAACTGCACCTCCTCATCCATCACCCTCAACATAGGGGCCCCCCAGGGCTGTGTTCTGAGTCCCCTCCTCTACTCCCTGTACACACACGACTGTGTGGCTCAGCGGAGTAGCAATACAATCGTCAAATTTGCTGACGACACAGTGGTGGTGGGCCTGATCTCTGCCAACGACGAGAGGGCCTACCTGGAAGAGGTCAAGGTCCTGGCGGGATGGTGCCAGGAAAACAGCCTCTCCCTGAACGTCAGCAAAACAAAGGAGATGATTGTGGACTTCAGGAGGTCGGGGGTCAAGGACTACAGCCCCCTCAGCATCGACGGGGCACCGGTTGAGAGAGTCAACAGCTTTAAGTACCTCGGAGCCTACATATCCGAGGACTTGACATGGACCACACACATTAACAGTGTTGTGAAGAAGGCACGACAACGCCTCTACTTCCTCAGGCGCCTAAGGAAGTTCCAAGTCAGCCAGAAGATCCTTAAGAACTTCTACTCATGTACAATAGAGAGCATCTTGACCGGCAACATCACCTCCTGGTTTGGGAATAGCACTGCACAAGACCAAAGCAGACTACAAAGAGTGACACGTTCAGCCGAACGCACAATTGGAGGGGGGCTCCCCACCCTCCAGAACATTTACTACAAGCGTTGCAAGGGCAAGGCTAAGAGAATCATTAAAGACTCCAGTCACCCGAACAACTGCCTCTTTGAACTGCTGCGGTCAGGCAAGCGATACAGGAGTCTCAAGGCGAGCACAGAAATACTCAGAAGAAGCTTCTATCCCCAGGCCATCAGGCTGCTAAACGAACAATGAATGAACACTACACAACAACAACCACCAAACGCACATAGCACACACATCCACACGCACACACTCACTTTAAACAAACACACTGTAGCACCCACTCCACACACTTATAGCACACACCCACTTTAAACAAACACACTGTAGCACCCACTCCCCACACTTTATATTTATGGATGAAGGATTGCACTACAACTCGTACACCTTACTGTAAATTGTACCTAAAATTGTACCTCATCCCATTTCTGCTTTGCACTAGATAGTACTGTACATTAGTACACTGCATAGTATTGTGTATTGTATATTATATGGTAACTCAGAACATTGTACATATGTCTATACCGAACACTGTGACCTCATTTTCTTCTTCTAAATTCATGCTATATTATGTTATTATGTTATTTGATACTTATCTTGTCTTGCACAGTCTCTGGAGCGTAACAGTAAGAAGCATTTTGTATGAAAGTATTCTGTACTTCTGTATGACAACTATTAAAGAACTTGAACTTGAACTTGAACTTGAAAGTAAATTTGTTCCCCCAAATAAACGAAATTCCTCTATTGACACCTACTGCCGTTTAGTGAATGATGATATTGAGAGAATATATAAGAGAAGAAAATATACCTCATGTGAAAATCTATCTAAGGGTGAACACGAGGTTAAGGACATTACAAAGAGACAAGACAATAATAATCAAAAGTGCAGACAAGGGAGGAGCCGTTGTAGTTCAGAACATTAGTGACTACAGAGCTGAAATTGAGAGACAAATGTCAAATGAAAACTATTACAGAAAACTGAAAGGTGATCCAACCAAAATATTTCAAAAGGAAGTAAAAGAATTTTTGGAGATAGCCTTAGACAACAAAGTTATCACAAAGAAGAATCTTGATTTCTTGTATGCAAAGTCACCAACTATACCAGTATTATACACGCTACCAAAAATCCATAAGTCCATTGAACATCCACCTGGAAGACCGGTTGTGGCATGGAATAGGTTCGATTACAGCACCACTTTCAGTTTTTGTTGATCACTACATAAAGCCATTTGTTTTCAAACTGCCAACCTTTGTCAAAGACACAAATGATGTACTTAAGTCATTGAGAAACATTGAACATGTCCCTGAATCTACTATACTGTGTACACTAGATGTCGAAAGTCTCTATTCCAATATACCCCACCAAGGGGGGTTAGAGGCCCTAAAGATCTTTCTGAACAGCAAAGAAGACAGTAATGCACAATTTAATAGATTTTTACTTGAGGCAGCTGAACTGGTACTAATTAAGAACTATTTCAGTGTTGATAGAGATTTTTACCTGCAGATCAAAAGAACTGCCATGGGAACCACAATGGCTCCTAACTATGCAAACTTGTACGTTGGACTGTTTGAAATGACAAATATTCTAGATAGTACAGAGAACCCATACCTGCAATACATCAAATATTGGAAACGATATATAGATGATGTTCTATTTTTGTGGACGGGATCAACAGAACTACTTATAGAATTCACAGACTGGTTAAACAGCAAAAGTGAATCTCTTACTTTTAACCTGGAATATAACAACCACACTGTCAACTTCTTAGATATATGTATCACAAAAGAAAATGGCAAATTAGTGACAGATCTCTTTAGAAAACATACAGATAGGAACAACCTTTTACACATGGAGAGCTACCATCCACAATATGTGAAAGAAGCTATTCCAATAGGACAGTTCCATAGATTGCAAAGAATCTGTGACACAAAAGAACGATTTGACAACCAAGTTGAGGTAATGAAATCACGTTTTAAACAAAGAGGATATGAAGATGAATGCATAGACAGGGCCCTTCAGAAAGTAAAAACAAAAACACAAGGGGGTAGAAAGACAAAAAGAAAGCCATCAGCTGTCTGTGTTCTTAATTATACTGATAGATCACATGAAATAAAACATTCTATCAAGAAATACTGGCATATCCTCTCAAGTGATCCTAATGTAGGCCACTTATTTGATTCTCCACCAATAATTACTTACCGTAGAGGAAAGAATTTGAAAGACAAACTTGTACATGCAGACTGTTTATTTGAAAGATCAAGCAGCATGCCATCTCTGCCTGATGGCAACCACAAGTGTGGACGATGTGCACAATGTAATTGTACCACTAGAAGTAAGACTTTCTCACACCCTCTTACAGGGAAAATCTATAAAATTCGTGTAGTTATAACATGCTCAACAACTGGGGTCATTTATCTAATAAAATGCAGCTGCTCCAAAGCCTATGTTGGAATGACAACAAGAGCACTAAAAACACGAATATCTGAACACCGTTCAGCTATTCGTAATAATAATCCAGATAGCCCTATAGCCATGCACTTTAAAGATGCCAACCATCCAATCACAGCTTTCAGTTACTGTGGTATTGAAAAAGTGGTCCTTTCTAGATGTGGGGGGGATCTGAAACAGATGCTTCTCAAGAGAGAAGCCTATTGGATAACGGAACTTCAAACATTTGGGACCACCTTTGGACTCAATGATGAACTGGATTTAAGTGTGTGTTTGTAAACTGTTCCACTGAATCCCATTGATGATGGTTTAATGTTTCACAATGATTCGGTCATATTGCTGTATATTAAATATGCTAAACTATATTGTGTTGTAAATATGACTGTTCGATGTTTCAAAAATGTTTTGTTCTGAGGTTGAATTATTGCATTTCTAACTCTGTCTCTCTTTTTGCTGCAGTACCCAGTGGGGCTGCAAGCTCAACCAATTGGTTTATTGACAGGAAGGCACAGGTGCTCCCTGTTATGCAATCAACCAAAACAGACCTTGGAATTGTATAAAATGAATGTGAGACCTCATTGTTTCATGCCACTGTCCTGATGAAGGCTGAATAGCCGAAACGTTGACGACAATAAAAGCAGAGAAAAAGTGAGTGCGGGAATTGTAAATTTTTTCATCTGATGACAATTAAGGGGAGCAATTCCCAGCACAACAATATTTTTTGAGAGAGTGCATGTTGATTTTTCACTATAGACTCCTTAGCCACAGCCTTGGGTTGTTTAATACTGGACGAGTGTTTCATAACGGCCGTTGTGTGGGCCAGTTTCGGGGCCGATGCGTGGGCTGGTGCGTCTGAATGTCCCGGGCTGGTTAGTTCTGTGTTTGACATTTCTGTGATAAAGTCTGGGTTTCTGCTCTTTGGTCCAAGGGCACTAGACCTCAGACCTTGTATATTCCAGCTTGAAATGGTGGTCTCTCTCTCTCTCTCTCTCTCTCTCTCTCTCTCTCTCTCTCTCTCTCTCTCTCTCTCTCTCTCTCTCTCTCTCTCTCTCTCTCTCTCTCTCTCTCTCTCTCTCTCTCTCTCCTCTCCTCTAGTCCCCCCTCTCCATATCGCTCTCTCTCTCTCGCATCTTTCCCTCCCCCCTCCCCTCCTCCCTCTCTCCTATTTTCCCTCAGGCTAGCATGTCATGGATTCTTGTATACAAATATTTTACTGCAAAACCTGATATTGTTATACACCCCCAAAGGAAAAAATAACCTAAATATAGCCTGGCCGTATGGGACTTGAGACATATAAACTCATGTAGATTAATAATACAAGCTCCAAGAGATTTCAAACTTGACATGCTACAGTAGCAGTCAGACAGTTGCTTAACATAATAGAAAAACATGGATGTGAATATCTGTATGCATGTAGGAAATATATACCTATGTACACAAAATAAGCGGAAATGTAAAAAATTAATATCTATGCAGAATGTTCTCATTTACTTTGTAGTAGCTCTGCCATGGATTGTCATAGAAATACAGATGAGGGCTTTTTCGGAAAGGTGTGGTTGTGCTGAATCCAGCAATACCACATGTGTAAATATAGCATGCATGGTCAGGGAGTTACATCAGTAAATGTATGAGGTGTCCTAAATGAAAGAAAATTAAACATTGACATAATGAAGTCTTCAGTCCAAAGCCCATTATCAGTGGTGAGAAGCATGTTGACAAATTCAATGTTACTGCAAAGTAAAGTCACTTGAGGTAATGTTCTGGTCTATAATGTTAATATATTTATGATACATTTAAAGGTGACATGTACTATAAATGTCATTTTTCAGCCTCTAGCATTGTATTATAGTAATAGGAGTTCGTATCAATGTGTTTTAGGCCATGGTTAGACTAGTGTTTTTGTGGTCGTTTTTTGAATACGTTTGAATACGTTTGCTGTCCCTTTTACACAGAAATGCGTTTTTTGGCGGATTTTGGTGGATACGTTGTGGCCCTACTGAAAATGCTAAATTGTGTTTTCCGTTTTTGAGTAGCGCCAAAACTCGCCGACAACAGTCGTGTAATTTGCACGGAGCCGTTGTTGCGAAAACGCCCATGCGCAGTAGATACCATCTGCGTGCCCTCACCAACGTCCGTGCGCATTAGAGTGTAACCTACAGCCCGCGCGCAGCACTGTGTATATCCCTCCTGTCTGTCTGTCTGTCTGTCTCGAGCCCGGGGGAGCAGCACCGAGCACCGGCTGAGGAGCAGCCCGCGCGCAGCTCCGTGTATCTCTCCAGTCTGGGCTGTCTGTCTGTCTGTCTCAAGCAGCACCGAGCAGCAGAGCCCCCCATGCCAATCGCGCGAAATAATGTTATGAATGCCCTGCTGTATTCACTGTTACACACATGACTGTGTGGCCAGGTTCAGCTCCAACTCCTTAGTGAAGTTTGCGGACGACACAGTGGTGGTGGGGCTGATCTCTAACAATGACGAGAAGGCCTATCGGGAGGAGGTTGATGAACTGGCACGCTGGTGCCGGGATAACAGCCTACTCCTGAACATTGGTAAAACCAAAGAGCTGATCGTGGATTTTAGGAGAATACAGCAGGGGACACACACGTCACTGCGGATAAATGGGGCTATTGTGGATAGGGTGAGCAGTTTCAAGTACCTGGGAGTCCACATCACAGAGGACCTGACATGGTCAACACACATGGATTATGTGGTGAAAAAGGCGAAACAGCGCCTCTATCAACTGAGACAGTTAAGGAAGTTCAGGTGCAAATCCAGAGCCTGCAGAATAATGAAAGACCCCCACCACCGCAACAACAGCCTGTTCAAGCTGCTGCGGTCAGGCAAGCGCCTACGTACACACGCTACGAGCACAGAGAGACTCCGGCTCAGCTTCTTCCCCCAGGCCATCAGAACACTGAACTCTCCACTCACAAGTTCACATGAGCACACACACACACACACACACACACACACACACACACACACACACACACACACACAACACACATGCTGCAACCACTTTAAACAATCACTTTAAACTAAATGGAAAAGTCACTTTAAAGGAATGAAGAATATAAAAGTCCCTGTAAGGAAAGAACAGATGTGGTTCTTGTATAGTATAGTTTAGATATAGTAACTAAACCATAATGATGGAGTTAAAATTGTATATTGTATAGTAGTGTACACAGGGCCGCCTGGGAGAAATGCGAGGCCCTGTGCGAGATTTAAACGCGAGCCCCCCCCCCGCCCAAAAGGTAAAAAAATAAAAATAAAAAAATTATATATATATATATTTTTTTTCATACAGTCAACATATTCTTAAATAATAGCGCTGCCCGAGGCTGGGCATGATACAGTCAACATATAGCAAGAGAGAGAGCGAGAGAGAGCTCCCGTTCTACAGTCAATATACAGTGTACAGAGAGAGAGAGAGAGAGACACATTGGAAAGAAATTGAAATGCTATTTGGCCCTAAACAGAGAGTACACAGTGGCAGAATACCTGAGCACTGTGACTGAAGATCCTTGACTAGGTACAGACTCAGCGAGCACAGCCTAGCCATCGAGAAAGGCCGCCATAGGCAGACTGTGTGTGTTAGAAAGAGAGAGAGAGAGAGCATGTGTGTTTGTCGTGTGTGTGTGTGTTAGAGAGAGAGCATGTATGAGAGATCCAAAAGGACAAAGATCAACACTTAAATCCAAAGAGAGAGAGAGAGAGAGAGAGACACATTGGAAAGAAATTGAAATGCTATTTGGCCCTAAACAGAGAGTACACAGTGGCAGAATACCTGAGCACTGTGACTGAAGATCCTTGACTAGGTACAGACTCAGTGAGCACAGCCTAGCCATCGAGAAAGGCCGCCATAGGCAGACTGTGTGTGTTAGAAAGAGAGAGAGAGAGAGCATGTGTGTTTGTCGTGTGTGTGTGTGTTAGAGAGAGAGCATGTATGAGAGATCCAAAAGGACAAAGATCAACACTTAAATCCAAAGAGAGTGAGAGAGAGAGAGAGAGACACATTGGAAAGAAATTGAAATGCTATTTGGCCCTAAACAGAGAGTACACAGTGGCAGAATACCTGAGCACTGTGACTGAAGATCCTTGACTAGGTACAGACTCAGCGAGCACAGCCTAGCCATCGAGAAAGGCCGCCATAGGCAGACTGTGTGTGTTAGAAAGAGAGAGAGAGAGAGAGAGCATGTGTGTTTGTCGTGTGTGTGTGTGTTAGAGAGAGAGCATGTATGAGAGATCCAAAAGGACAAAGATCAACACTTAAATCCAAAGAGAAGAGGGTCTATACCAGAGAAAACAAAGCAGCAAGGAGCCAATGGCCGACACGACATCAGCTAAATAGGCTAGCCAGGTACTGTGACACCAGGCCACACACAGCTTTGGCCAACGCTACCCAAGCTACACAAACGACCAAGACATTCACACACAGCACATGTTGTATCTCCAAATGTTGTTAAGTAGCATATGTTTTGCCTGGAAAAAAACATCGTTATTAACAAAACATTCGGGAGGGGAAGGAAGGAAGAGTGGGGTAATGTCATTACATTTTCATTTATCTTACCTGCACCAAGGAACGCAGGGCGAAAGGCCGCAACACAGGTCTCCACGTTGACGAAAGGCCTCTCGCTGGCGGGACAAAATAAGCTATGCTATGGCCAGAGCCTTGTCATGGTGCAGGCCCGACTACATCTTCTGTCAAAGATGATGTCGTAGTCAGAGTGCCAGAACCCCCTGCTATTCTCACGGCTAATGTCAATGGTTGTAGCACAAGCTAACAGCTAACTCTAGCCTAGGCTAACTGATAGCATCAAACGAACGTGCGCAGTCGGCAGCTAACGTCGTGGCTAACAGTTAGCTCAACCAGGCTATCGCTAACCATTAGCTAACGCAGAAGCAAGCTATGCGGCTACCACTGAAACTACAACATGAGAAAAGCAATACAGGCGCTGACACCAGGCCACACACCGTTAGCTACTAACTCCATACTACAACAGCTAGTCGACCAGTTTGGCTCCAGAGAGAGAGAGAGAGAGAGAGAGAGAGATCCACGGCGGGAATATAATAGGTTGCATGAACTCACCATAACGCAGTATCAATGGTAAAGTTGGAAGGAGACTTTCTTGGCCCACGGTGTAATTTCTTCTGATCCATGCTGCTTTTGAAAAGACATCCACTCGCTCCTCTGAATAGCGCTGAATTAGATCCCTGTACCTCGTGGGTCCGAGAAGAGCCCGGAAACACTATCCTAAAATCTGTAGAGCAGCAGAGCCGCAGAAACCGGAACACTGCAGTCTGCAGAGGCAGGAACAAGTCAGACACATTCTACAAACGTGTCTAATGTGAAATATATAAGCATATAAGCAAAACTAGATTTTAGGTCTGTGATGAAAAAGGGCCTCGCGGGAAGGGGGGCCTCGAAAAAAAAAAGAAAAGAAAAAAAAATTATTTTTAATTTTGCGAGGCCCCCCTTCCCGCGAGGCCCTGTGCGACCGCACTGCTCGCACACCCCCTGAGGCGGCCCTGAGTGTACATAGGAACCAGTGCCTTCTCAGGAATTTAGCATGTCTATTTTTATCATGCACATATTATGTCGTACCTGTTATTTTTTTCTATGTCTATTTTATTATTGTATTATTGCACAATCGATGCGGCCATGACCACCCGCATTTCACTGTATGCCCTGGTATGTATGTGACAAATAAACCTCTTGATTCTTGATTCTAGCAACACATCACCGTCACTCATCCACATTATCATCAGTGACAAAATGGATCATATTTGGGCAGTCAGGGAAAGAGCAAAAGCAAAACGCAGTGCAAGTCAAGCCCACTGAAAGACATTGGCATTTGCTGGCATCATTGCCGTTTCCATCTTTACAGTACAGGTGGGTGATGTCTCGAACTTACTTAGGTGCCGGTGCTTTCTGGAACATAACAGGTTCAATGGTCCCATCTTCTCTGAGCCTCCACCCTCTACCAACTGGATTCCAGAGAAGAGGATTGGCCCAATGGCTGTGACGCCACACTGCTGTTTGGTACAAGGCTCTCAACACATGTTGCTGGAAGGCATCTTCTGTTGGGGGTAGATTTGCAGCTGATGAATCTGTGGTAGATGCTAGTGTGTACCTCAGCTCATCCAGGTTGGTGCAAGGACGTCCATTCTCCATTTTCTTTTGGCCATACAGGAGGAGGGCATACTTTCTTGCCACAGGAAAAGCCTCCTCTAGGCTTTCAGACAGTCTAAAATTGGCCATTTCTTTTAACTCACTCAGATGGGTCTTCAGTCTTGTGAATGCAGTGGTCTTCCTAATTCTGTACAAGCTGCTTGTGTTATCGCAACCTGTGAGGGCGTGTCATGCAGGTAAACACTCACAAAGTGCTGCTCCAAGCTTCTGATCGATGGATCTTTCCTTTGGGCCATGTCCAGAGTGCATGAACACTGTTGAGGATCCAAACATCCCTTTGCTTGAATAGTACACAAGCAAAACCAGCACATCTGTATCATCACATTTGACAATGAGACGAGAATGTGACTGTGCAAGGTGTATTGCATGTAACACCAATCTTGTGTCAGCCTCCTCCTGGTCACTATAAAGATCTGTCAAGCAGTCAACGCCTGACTTGCTAATCGTCTTAACCTCCTCACCATTTTCAAAGCCACCTGCCAAGATGACTGTCTTCTCTGAAGAGATTCTCTGTGCCCTTTCAGACATACAATGATCTGGGTCAGTGTGTCCCATTAGCAACGTTAATGGAAAAGGAAGGCATCAACTGTGTTTTTTATAGTGTTTGACAGATATGACCATCAACACTCAATCAAAGACCTTGAAAGACAAAGAAGAGGCACCATCCAAACCAGCAGACCAACACATATTATCACAGGACAATCAAGTGTTCCTAACTACAGGCAATACCTGAGGATCAGTGGGAACAAGGCTGCTCTATGTAGCTTTGTCGTCAGCAACTACATAATCAATGCAGGGCCACAGATAATCTTGTCAGAGAACACAGTATGCCCTCCTCCTGTATGGCCAAAAGAAAATGGAGAATGGACATCCTTGCACAAACCTGGATGAGCAGAGGTACACACTAGCATCTACCACAGATTCATCAGCTGCAAATCTACCCCCAACAGAAGAGACCTTCCAGCAACATGTGTTGAGAGCCTTGTACCAAACAGCAGTGTGGTGTCACAGCCATCGGGCCAATCCTCTTCTCTGGAACCCAGTGACGGTGGAGGCTCAGAGAAGATGGGACCATTGAACCTGTGATGTTCCAGAAAGCACCGGCACCTAAGTAAGTTCGAGACATCACCCACCTGTACTGTAAAGATGGAAACTGCAATGATGTCAGCAAATTCCAATGTCTTTCATGATCCATTTTGTCACTGATGATAATGTGGATGAGTGACAGTGATGTGTTGCTAGAATCAAGAATCAAGAGGTTTATTTGTCACATACATACCAGGGCATAGAGTGAAATGTGGGTGGTCATGCCTGCATCGATTGTGCAATAATACAATAATAAAATAGACATAGAAAAAAAACAGGTAAGACATAAGATGTGCATGATAAAAATAGACATGCTAAATTCCTGAGAAGGCACTGGTTCCTATGTACACTACTATACAATATACAATTTTAACTCCGTCATTATGTATTACTTACTATATCTAAACTATACTATACAAAAACCACATCTGTTCTTTCCTTTTGTGTTGTGTGTGTGTGTGTGTGTGTGTGTGTGTGTGTGTGTGTGTGTGTGTGTGTGTGTGTGTGTGTGTGTGTGTGTGTGTGTGTGTGTGTGTGTCTGTGTGTGTCTGTGTGTGCTCATGTGTACTCATGTGTCTGTGTGTGCTCATGTGTACTCATGTGTACTCATGTGTACTCATGTGAGTGGAGAGTTCAGTGTTCTGATGGCCTGGGGGAAGAAGCTGAGCCGAAGTCTCTCTGTGCTCACAGCGTGTGTACGTAGGCACTTGCCTGACCGCAGTAACTTGAACAGGCTGTTGTTGGGGTGGTGGGGGTCTTTCATTATTCTGCAGGCTCTGGATTTGTACCTCCTGTTATATAAGTCCTGCAGGGGTGGTAGTGCAATACCCATAGTACGCTCTGCTGAGTGCACCACTCTCTGGAGGGCCTTCCTGTACTGTGCCGTGCTGTTTCCAAACCCGGCAGTGATGTTTCCAGTCAGAATGCTCTCTACAGCCCTGGAATAGAAGGAGTGGAGTATCTTCCCCGATATTCGGAACTTCCTTAACTGTCTCAGGCGCTGTTTCGCCTTTTTCACCACAGCATCTATGTGTGTTGACCATGTCAGGTCCTCTGTGATGTGGACTCCCAGGTACTTGAAACTATTCACCCTGTCCACAATAGCCCCATTTATCCGCAGTGACGTGTGTGTCCCCTGTTGTATTCTCCTAAAATCCACGATCAGCTCTTTGGTTTTACCAATGTTCAGGAGTAGGCAGCGTGCCAGTTCATCAACCTCCTCCAGATAGGCCTTCTCGTCATTGTTAGAAATCAGCCCCACAACCACCGTGTCGTCCGCAAACTTCACTATGGAGTTGGAGCTGAACCTGGCCACACAGTCGTGTGTGTACAGTGAATACAGCAGGGGGCTCAGAACGCAGTAGATTGAAATAAAGGTGTTCTATTTTAATTTCAACCTGATTCAATTGGATCTTTGTTTCCATATGAAGTATCATAAAATGTATCATATGAAATGTATAATTTATTAAATGTATCATAAATATATTAACATTATAGACCAGAACATTACCTCAAGTGACTTTACTTTGCAGTAACATTGAATTTGTCAACATGCTTCTCACCACTGATAATGGGCTTTCGACTGAAGACTTCATTATGTCAATGTTTAATTTTCTTTCATTTAGGACACCTCATACATTTACTGATGTAACTCCCTGACCATGCATGCTATATTTACACATGTGGTATTGCTGGATTCAGCACAACCACACCCTTCTGAAAAAGCCCTCATATGTGTTTCTATGACAATCCATGGCAGAGCTACTACAAAGTAAATGAGAACATTCTGCATAGATATTCATTTTTTACATTTCTGCTTATTTTAAGTATGTGTACATAGGTATATATTTCCTACATGCATAAAGATATTCACATCCAGGTTTTTCTATTAGGTTAAGCAACTGTCTGACTGCTAGCATGTCAACTCCCATACGGCCAGGCTATATTTTGGTTATTTTTTCCTTTGGGGGTGTATAACAATATCTATCAATTTAACACGTTTTTATACAAGAATCCATTTCATATATGGGAGACCTTAGAGATGAGGAAAAACATGCTTGTGTTTTGTTCTACCTCCGGTAGGGGTATCTCAAAAACGAAAGCCCTTTTTGACAGTTTGTCACAGCACTATCCCTAGTGACCGAACCTGCGATCTCAGTAAAAACATATATTTTTCATGTATTATTCCAATTCTTTTCATGAATATCATTATTAACTGCAGTCCTCACCATACATATCGAATATTTATTCATTTTCAGGATTTTAACCATTTCTTAAATTAGGGTTAGGGTTGTGGTTAGGGTTAGGGTTAGGGGGTTAGGGTTATGGTTAGGGGGTTAGGGTTACCCTAACCCCCTAACTGTCATACTCACAGCACGGGCATACTTCACTCCCCCTCCTTTTCCCCTCACGTTCTCCACACGCTCCTCTTCATCCCCCTCTCCATCCACTACACACTCCTCCTCATCCTCTCCTTCTCCATCCACTCCTCCATTTACCCTTATACGGCCAGCATCACTTAACTTCACGCCACCTAGCCCAGCTGCACTCTATCCTCCTAATTCACACGTGGTCAGGCACCTCACTCTTCACAGCTGCACCCTATCCTATATGGATTCCATTATATGTTGTACTACTGTAATGCACATCGTTGCGGGCAAGACCACCCGCATTTCATTGTATACTTGTATGCCGTGACAAATAAAACTCTTGACTCTTGACTTGACTTGACTATCCCCCCCTGATGAGGTGCCTACTTCTACTCCTCGATGCTGACCAGAAGTCGTTGTGGTATTAAATACCACTACCCAGGTATGACGTCTCTACCTAAAGCTCTGCTGGAATCTACCCTTTGTATTGCCTTGCTCTAACCTGTTCTCTCCTGTGCCCCAAGGACCGCCGTCCCTGCCTGGATGTTTCCTGTCCCCGAAGAGGAACACTTGCTCACCCGCTGCAGCCCAGCAGCCCCCAAGACAAAAACAAGGACCACTTGCTCGCTCGCTGCCGCCACGGCAGCCACAAGGCAGAACATAACGGCCGTTCTATTCCCCCCAATTCCTGTGTTGCTCATTTCATTAAAACCCTTGAAAACGCTCCTATCTCCTCTCCTGTGTATTCAGCAATTGGGTTGTGTTCCAGACCACAATCTCACAGAATACCACGACCACGATGACAGCACCAGCTGTACACGAGACCGAGGAATGGAAAAAGTTTCAGAAACTCTGTGAGTATCATCAACGGCCAGACCGCCCGGGTCGACCAACTCGCTCACTCCCTAGACGCCGTCACGGCGCAGCTGGCCGCTCTCGCCCTCGACTCCGCTGAGCGAGAAATACAATATCACTGTATCGAGGCACACGTCGCACAGCAGGCTCTACCAGCCGCTTCCCCCGCTGCATCGAGTCCCCCGCATAGAGAACCCCCTGTCCCCGCACCAGAGCGTTATGACGGAAGCGTCTCCAGATGCCGTGCTTTTTTATTTCAGTGCTCATTGGTGTTCGAACAGCAACCTTACACGTTTCACAGCGATAGGTCTAAGGTAGCTTACCTGTCGGCTCTGCTCACAGGCGCGGCGTTGAAATGGGCCACCGCTCTTCACTTTAATAATTCCTTCCTCTGCAATTCGTACTCCGAGTACGTCGACGACATGCGTAAAGTATTTGACCACCCTCCAGATGGCTCAGAGGGGGCCTCCGGCTTGTTTTCGATCCACCAGGGAGGCCGCAGTGTAAGCGAATACGCTATCGAGTTCCACATCCTCGCCACCGGCTCCGACTGGGGGGACACACCGTTGCGAGGCGCATTCCGCCAAGGCTTGAGCGACGTTATAAAGGACGAGCTCGCGACCAAAGAAAAACCCACCTCCCTTGGCGAGCTAATCCATTTGGCCAGGAAACTGGACATGCGTCTTCAGGAACGTCGTCGAGAGAAAGCTAGCACCACTTGTTCGCCTATACCCGGTCCGCCTCGTCACGCCACCCGCGCTGAAGAAAATAGTTCCTCCGAGCCCATGGATCTCGACCGCTCACGTCTCCCCCCAGCGAACGCCGACACAGGCTCGCCACAGGAGCATGCCTGTACTGCGGCCAAACAGGTCACTCCGTTGCCTCATGCCCGCTTCGCCCAAACGACGGGGCTCGACAGTAGCGCTGGGCGTCTGTTCGAGTCTTGATATCGCTCCCAGCTCCGGCCCAAACATGCTATTCCGCGCCACACTGTGTCTAAATAACCAATCACTCCCGTTATCCGCCCTGGTTGACTCAGGGGCCGACGAGAACCTCATCGACGCCGGAGTAGTCTCCCGTTACAACATCGCTACTGACGCCTTGCCGATACCCCGTGACGCCAGGGGGTTAAACGGGAAACTTCTCACACGGATTACTTGCCACACCATACCCCTCCGCCTTCTGCTATCCGGGAATCACAGCGAGAATATTTGGTTTCACGTTACCAACTCTCCCCACAATCCCATTGTCCTGGGCATGCCTTGGCTCAAGTTACACAACCCCGTTATCAATTGGCCTACCGGCCTAGTGATCAACTGGAGCGCCCACTGTCACGTTGCATGTCTGCAATCGGCTCGGCCGCGACTAGAGGGCGCCGGTTCACACCCCCCCAATGAGAACATTGATCTGTCTGCAATTCCGCCTGCCTACCATGATTTAAAAGCGGTTTTTAGCAAGCAAAAGGCTCTCTCCCTGCCTCCTCATCGCCAATATGACTGTGCCATTGATTTACTCCCCGGAGCGTCACTCCCCGCTAGTCGCCTGTTCAACCTCTCACGCCCAGAGAGAGAATCAATGGAGAAGTACGTCCACGAATCCTTGGCCTCGGGCATAATCACCCCCTCCTCCTCTCCTGTCGGCGCAGGATTCTTCTTAATTTCCAAGAAGGATCGTTCCCTTCGCCCCTGTATCGACTACCAGGGCCTCAACAACATCACGGTAAAAAACAAGTACCCCCTGCCTTTAATCGACTCTGCTTTTGAGCCCCTGCAAGGTGCCACCATTTTCACAAAACTGGACCTCAGGAACGCCTATCACCTTGTCCGCATGCGGGAGGGAGACGAGTGGAAGACGGCCTTCAAGACACCACTCGGCCACTTCGAGTACAAGGTAATGCCCTTTGGACTGACCAACGCCCCTGCTGTCTTCCAGGCCCTCGTCAATGACGTTCTCCGTGATGTACTCCACCGCCCCGTTTTCGTCTATTTAGACGACATTCTGATCTTCTCCCGCTCCATGGAGGATCATGTCCAGCACATCCGCCGGGTCCTCCAGCGTCTTCTGGAGAACAAGCTGTTCGTCAAGGCGGAGAAGTGTGAGTTCCACGTCTCCTCCATCGGCTTCCTCGGCTACATCATTAAGGGCGGCAAGATCCGGGCGGACCCCGAGAAGATCAGAGCGGTGTCCGACTGGCTCCGTCCCACCAACGTCAAGCAGCTCCAACGCTTCCTGGGGTTTGCCAACTTTTATCTGCGCTTCATCAGGGACTACAGCCTGGTCGCGGCGCCCCTCACCCAACTAACCTCACCTTCCGTGCCCTTCGTCTGGTCCGACGCAGTGGACTCCGCCTTCGCCGAGCTGCGCCGGCGCTTCACCACCGCACCCATCCTCATCCAGCCGGATACGTCCCGCCAGTTCGTGGTGGAGGTGGACGCCTCCTGCACCGGAGCAGGGGCGGTTCTTTCCCAATGCTCCGTCACCGACCAGAAGCTGCACCCCTGCGCCTTCTTCTCACACCGCCTAACCCCAGCCGAGGTCAACTACGACATCGGGAACCTGGAGCTCCTGGAGGGATCGGAGGTCCCCTTCCTGGTTTGGACGGACCACAAGAACCTCGCGTATGTCTCAACGGCCAAGCGCCTGAACTACCGCCAGGCTCGCTGGGCGCTGTTCTTCACCAGGTTTAATTTTACCCTGACCTACAGGGTAAGACCTACCCTGACCAAGAACACCAAGCCAGACGCCCTCTCCCGGCAGTTTGTCCCCGAGGAGAGTCCCACACACCCCGACACCATCCTCTCCACATCCTGTCTGGTGGCCACCGCCACCTGGGAGATCCAGTCCATCGTCAGGGAGGCACAGCATGCCCAGCCGGACCCAGGTAACGGTCCACCTAACCGGCTTTTTGTCCCTGACCTTGTCCGCTCCCAGGTGCTCGAGTGGGTTCACGCTTCCCGGTTCGCGTGCCACCCTGGGATCGACCGGACACTATCCCTGCTGAAGAGGCACTTCTGGTGGGTCACCATGAGAGAGGACACCCCCGCTTTCGTCCTGGCGTGCACCGTCTGTGCTCGTGCGAAGGCGAAGGTGCCTCCCATCGACCGCCCGCCGGGCTCCTTCGTCCGCTCCCTGTCCCCGGTCGGCCCTGGTCGCACGTCGCCCTGGACTTCGTCACCGGCCTTCCCCTCTCACATGGTAACACAGCCATCCTCACCATTGTTGACCGTTTCTCAAAGGCTGTGCACTTTGTTGCTCTCCCCAAACTCCCCTCTGCTGCAGAGACTGCTGACCTGATGGTGCTCCACGTCTTCCGACTCCATGGGATCCCGGCAGACATCGTCTCCGACAGGGGCCCTCAATTCATATCCCAGGTCTGGAGGGCTCTCTGTCGGGCTCTGGGGGCCACAATCAGTCTCTCCTCCGGGTTCCACCCACAGACCAACGGCCAGTCGGAGCGGGCCAACCAGGACCTGGGATCCGCACTCCGCTGCGTAACAGCCCGGGACCCCTTCGGCTAGAGCACCTTCCTGCCGTGGGTCGAATACGCCCACAATTCCCTGTCTTCGGCGGCCACAGGTCAGTCCCCCTTCGAGTCATCTTTGGGCTACCAACCCCCGCTGTTCCCTGCCCAGGAAGATGAGATCGCTGTGCCGTCGGTGCAAGACCATCTCCGCCGCTGCAGGACAATTGGGAGGAGACGAGGGCTGCGCTGCTCCGCACTACGGACCAGAACCGGCGCTTCACTGACCGCCACCGGACCCCGGCTCCCGACTATGTACCAGGTCAGATGGTATGGCTCTCATCTCGGGACCTGCCACTCAAATCCGTCTCACGGAAACTAACCCCCCGTTTCGTGGGGCCCTACAAGATCCTGTCCCTCATAAATCCCTCTCTTGTCAAGCTCCAGCTCCCCCCCCATATTAGCATTCACCCTTCCTTCCATGTCTCCCAGCTCAAACCGGTGGTCTCCAGTCCCCTGTCTCCCCCTGCTCCAGAGCCCCCTCCTCCGCTGGTGATAGACGACCACCCGGCCTACGTGGTCCGGGAGTTGCTGGGCGTGTGGCGCCGCGGCCGCGGCTTCCAGTACCTGGTAGACTGGGAGGGCTACGGCTCGGAGGAGCGGAGCTGGATCTCCCGGCCAATGATCCTGGACCCGGGTCTCATCCGGGACTTTCATCGGGCTCACCCTGACAAGCCTGGGCCGCCGGGAGGCGCCCGTGGAGGGGGAAGTCCTGTCATAATCACAGCACGGGCATACTTCACTCCCCCTCCTTTTCCCCTCACGTTCTCCACACGCTCCTCTTCATCCCCCTCTCCATCCACTACACACTCCTCCTCATCCTCTCCTTCTCCATCCACTCCTCCATTTACCCTTATACGGCCAGCATCACTTAACATCACGCCACCTAGCCCAGCTGCACTCCATCCTCCTAATTCACACACGGTCAGGCACCTCACTCTTCACAGCTGCACCCTATCCCCCCCTGATGAGGTGCCTACTTCTACTCCTCGACGCTGACCAGAAGTCGTCGTGGTATTAAATACCACTACCCAGGTACGACGTCTCTACCTAAAGCTCTGCTGGAATCTACCCTTTGTATTGCCTTGCTCTAACCTGTTCTCTCCTGTGCCCCTGGACGTTTCCTGTCCCCGAAGAGGAACACTTGCTCACCCGCTGCAGCCCAGCAGCCCCCAAGACAAGAACTAGGACCACTTGCTCGCTCGCTGCCGCCACGCCAGCCACAAGACAGAACATAACCCTGTTCTATTCCCCCCAATTCCTGTGTTGCTCATTTCATTAAAACCCTTGAAAACGCTCCTATCTCCTCTCCTGTGTATTCAGCAATTGGGCTGTGTTCCAGACCACAATCTCACACTAACCCTAACCTGTCCAGTTCTGCGACTAGGGTGAAAGGTGTGGCACTTGTTGTTCAAACGCTTAACACTTTGAGTGCCAGCCACGAGAAACTCGTTAGTTCATGCCATGCATTGAGTGCCAAGAACGAGAAATCTCATTATTTAATCGTTATTTTTTTATTATCGATTTCCATTCATTTGTCATCAATCTAGCCTCACGTTACCAGTGGGGATCTGTCTGAGCTCGAACAGGGAAAATACCGCCCCCTATCGTCTCTCCGGATGGTATTGCACCCATTGGATTGGACTGAATGAAATGGATGGGAAAAAAATAGTCCTGAATCCACATTTTACTTGTCAGGCATGTAACTGGAGACGATCCCAGTCATTGCCCAACCTCAGAACAGCGTGGAATATGTTACCAGTACCCAGCGTTGGATCAATAAACGCCGTCGATATTTGGAATGGCGATCAGAACAACGAGCGTTTTTCAAAATGGTATAAAACGGAAATGAACCGATTAAAAAACAATCCGTTTCAACAATGTTGACTGGAAATAAGTCATTGATAAGCGACAGGCGTATTAGACACAAGCCATAATTTAAGATATAGTTTATGCGTTCGCAAATGTGATCGCCCTCCCATTCACTACAGCGCTGGCACTCAAGCGCTATTTCTGGCACCCCCTGCTGGCACTCAAAGTGTTAATAGTGATTGTTTTTTTTAAAACAAACATGATTATTGTAACGTGAGTCCAAGATGTGATACTGAGCTACTTTTTTGGCATATACATAAAATCTAGCCAACGCTATCCACAAACACACAAAAAAATAAAAAGGCTTTTGGACCAGAACTGCAACAAGGGTGACTAGGGATTAAGCTGTAAATGTGTAAATGTTATATTTGTAATATTTGTAAATATTGTCTAAAATGGTTCTGTGTTTTAAGTGTGTTGTGACTAACAACATTGAGTAACATCTCAGTACAGGTTGTAAACCCAACAACCCACCCTCTCTCTTACATACACAATGAAGACATGTCTATTGGAATAAGCTGTGTGTTGCTTTGACACACTTCAGTGTGCAGCATACACACAGATAATGCCAACACACACACCCCTGTCCTAACTGTGGTGGGCAGTTCGTTCCACCATTGTGGGGCAAGGACTGAGAAGTACTTGCCCATCTCCTTCCTCTCCTCCCTCTCTCTCCCTCTCCATACATCCCTGTATCTATCCTTCCCCATTTCTCTACCCTCCCATCTCTCTCCATCTCTCCTCTCCTCCCTCTCTTTCTCTCTCTCTACCTCCCTGTATCTGTCCCTCTTCATCTCTTCCCCTCTCTCGGCCTTCCTGTCACCCACCCCCTCTCTCCCCCTTCTCTCTACCTCCTTTCCTCCCCTCTCCGCCATCTCTCTACCTCCCTGTCTATCCCTTGCTCTCTCTACCTCTCCTCCCCCCCCCCCTCTCTCTCTCTCTCTCTCTCTCTCTCTCTCTCTCTCTCTCTCTCTCTCTCTCTCCTACATGTTCTCCCTCATACTCCTTCCACTCACCTCTCTCTCTCTCAGTTTAGCCTGGCATGTGGCAAGGCTCTGTACATAACATGCATGAAGGTCAGAAACATCAGGTCCCTGCAG
>NC_140173.1:88192840-88365340 GCF_963971535.1 Notolepis coatsorum
CTAACCGCAGTAACTTCCAAACAGTGAAACTGAGAAAAATGGCTTTAAAGTTTTTTGACTTGCCATCCAAAAGATAGATGATAGTACCCAGATTTAACATGTATTAATGAAGTAATCTTTAGGCATACAAAAATATTACGTAATTATTTTAAAGGGGACCTGCATTGCTATTCCTAGCACTATTTGGGCAACTTTTCACAATGCCTGTGAGTCTATTGAAGACATCTGTAAAGTTTTTTTCAAAAAAAATGCATTGTTTTATATTTCTTATCAAGTACTCAAAAGCCTCATTTCACAGCATCAGTATTTCAGGCTGTGATGGCTCCGCCCATAAGCACTTTGATTGACAGTCATCCACAGTCTGCGATTGGTAGACAGAGAGAGATAGACTGAGGCACGGAGGAGCACTGTGTAAACAAGCACACGCAGACACGGGCTCTCGGAACTATCTCTCCTCTCTCTCTCCCTCCCTCTCTATCTCTCTCTGCCTCTCTCTCTCTATCTCTCTCTCTCTCTCTCCCAGCGACTGGCAGAAAGAGAGAGATAGAGAGAGACTGAGGCACTGAGCACTGTGTAAACAAGCACACGCAGACGCGGGCTCTCGGAGCGATCTCTCCTCTCTCTCTCTCTCCCTCCCTCTCTCTCTCCCTCTTTTTCTCTGTCTCTCCCTCTCTCTCTCCCTCTCTATCTCTCTCTCTCTCTCCCTCGCAGAGTGCAGTCGAGGTGTCGGATTACACTATCTGCCTTGCTGTTGGAGGAAGTGATTTCCACTCGCTCTGCTATTGCTGTGTGGGCTGCCTAGGTTGTGGGCGGGCATTGGCTCCAACCACAGAGCCAATCGGATCACTATCCTCTTCCCCAGCGCCACGTGACGTCACCATGCGAGTCAAATCAGAATGACCTGATTAAATGGACCAGGAATGAATGACCTGAATGACGGCAATCCGCCAATATGGTATTTAGAGACACAAACACATTGATACTAACTCCTATTACTATAATACAATGCTAGACACTGAAAAAAGACATTTATAATGCATGTAAACTTTAATTAACCCCAAAAAAGCAGATACTGCACTCTGCTGCACGATTTCCTTAAATAATTATACAGGTAAAGGGATAGATACAGGGAGGTAGAGAGAGGGAGGAGAAGAGCAAGCGGAGAGATAGATACAGGGAGGTAGAGAGAGGGAGGATAAGATAAAGAGGGAGAGAGATACAGGTGGGTAGAGAGAGGGAGGAGAATATAAAGAGGGAGAGAGATACAGGGAGGTAGAGAGAGGGAGGATAAGATAAAGAGGGAGGATAAGATAAAGAGGGAGAGAGATACAGGGAGGTAGAGAGGGAGGAGAAGAGAAAGATGGAGTGAGATACAGGGAGGTAGAGAGAGGAAGGAGAAGAGAAAGAGGGAGAGAGATACAGGGAGGTAGAGAGAGGGAGGAGAAGATAAAGATGGAGAGAGATACAGGGAGGTAGAGAGAGGGAGGAGAAGAGAAAGAGGGAAAGAGATACATGGAGGTAGAGAGAGATAGAGGAGAGGTTATTGAAAAGCAATGTTCATAATTGAAAATATCCAGATTGTCTCTTTACAATTCAACACAAAATGTGAAAGCAGCAATCACTGGCACACGTATATTAGAACATTAGAAAGCAGAAGAACATGGAGACACACACACACACACACACACACACACACACACACACACACACACACACACACACACACACACACACACACACACACACACACACACACACACACACACACACACACACACACACACACACACACACACACACACACACACACACACACACACTACACTCAAATGGTCACAGGAATACACAAACAGCATGTCAGTGAGAATACACACACATAAACACACACACACAGATGGAGAGAGATGAATGATGAATTGAAAATGGGGGACCCTGATGTAAACAAGACGAAAGTCTTTCTCTGGTCTGCATCCCCTTAACAATTGTGTGTATTGAGCTGTACTGTATTGTACCCATTATTCTGCAATCTGTTAATACAATTCTTAATCAATCAATCAATCAATCAATCAATCAATCAAGGGGGGTAGAGATCAGTGGAGGCTGCTGACCAAATTTTTAGGTGAAGCACAAATTACTATATTATATATTAAATTATATTTTTTAAACATCCCCAAAGCTGCAACACCCCCATTCCTCCCCAGTGTCAGGCTCCTCATTCGCTTCCATTTATTTTGGGGACCATGTTTAAATATCATCCTTCTGAAGTATAAACAAACTATACTGCTGTGACGATTTCAATAAAACAGATAATTCTGAGTCAATGGTATGCAGTGGCGTTGCGCAATATGTCGGGGCCCCCCCCGCAGGGCAGACCACTCCCCTAAATCAAACCAAGCAGACCATGTACAGTATACAGTGGCTAGGCGGCCCGATCAAACCAAGCAGACCATGTACAGTATACAGTGGCTCGGCGGCCCCTGATCAAACCAAGCAGACCATGTACAGTATACAGTGGCTCGACGGCCTGATCAAACCAAGCAGACCATGTACATTATACAGTGGCTCGGCGGCCCCTGATCAAACCAAGCAGACCATGTACAGTATGGCTCGGGCCCATCAAAAAATAACACAGTATGCTATGACTGGCCCCTGTACATGTCCTAACACAACCCCCTCAATGTACAGTAAATGACCAAGTATGGTTGTCAATATTCCAATGTACAGTTTTGTTTGTACAGTTGTACAGTGTATGTCCCCCACCCCCACCTCCAATGTACAGTCCCGTCCCCCCCCTACCCAACCTCCTCCAATGTACAGTTTCTACGTCAAATGTATATACTCCCTTTTCTGGACTATTTTTATATCACAAACAGTACTGTATTTGCAAGTCTGGTACATGTCATAAATGTATAGATGTAGCAGTACTGTCTATCTGTATGTCATGTATGTCATATATGATATGATGAATTGAAAATGGGGGACCCTGATGTAAACAAGACAAAAGTCTTTCTCTGGTCTGCATCCCCTTAACAATTGTATGTATTGAGCTTTATACAACGGCATGCACATTTCTCAATTCTGATTGGCTGAAACAGTCCATTTACACTTATGTATTGCGATCAGTCCACGCTTGCTGGCCCAGGACCCGCCCACAACCGAATCACATCACATCACAAGAAGGTGGACAATAATCTTTACAAATGGATATGTTGATAGCGACTAAACGACTAAATATCAAGCGATTCTGTCACAGCGAATGTCTTAGTCGTTTAAACAATGTTGGATGATGTAATTGATGGGTCTTAAATTATTCTGTAACAAAAGAAAAATCGCGGATTGATTGATTGATTAATTTTCAATTGTTTTTCAATTTCTTTTTCCTTTCGACTGTCAGCGCTCGCTCTAGTCTCCACCCACCGCCACACACCCCCCCACACACCCCCCCACACACCCCCCCCCACACACACACACACACACACACACACACACACACACACAGCACACACACGCACACACACGCACACACACACACACACCACACACTCTGCCTGCAACGCGGGGGATAGTCAGACTGAGAGAGAGCTGGGTGCTGCGCTGTTCTAAGTGAGCATGGCCTATTGAGTTGATTGATTGATTGATTGCTAATTTTATTACTGTACGCTTGGTTTCCAACTGGTTAAGTTTAGGCCCTCTACAGTAGGTTTAAAAAAATAAATAAAAGAATAGGGCGAAGAAAACGTTTTTTTCCTATAGGGCAAAGAAAACGTTTTAATTTGTTTTACCTACTTTCTATAGAAGCATCTAAGAATGAAGTTCTATGGAAAGTAGGTCTGCATTCCCTTAACAATTGTGTGTATTGAGCCGTACTGTATTGTACCCATTCTGCATCTGGTAATAAAATGTTCAATCAATCATTCCAATAATACACAGTTGGATGTGTTAGTTGGTTGGATGCACTTCAAGCTGCTTCCACATGAGGCAACTTCTCTCAATCATTCCAATAATACACAGTTGGATGTGTTAGTTGGTTGGATGCACTTCCGATCTGCTTCCACATGGAGGCAAATTGTCTTTTTTGTAGTTGTGGGAACTACTTTTTCTGGCGGATGGTTTTTTCAATAAATCTTCGATTAATGTGTGTTTATTGTATAGAAATAAGGTTGGATGAATGTGGCAGTTGTATAAAAGCTTTACACCACTTGCAGTCATGATTTGTGAACAATAAACCATGCCTAGGAGGGTCTAACGACCACCCCTAAGCATGGTTTATTGTTCACAAACCACTCCTGCGCGTGATGTAATGCTTAAGTACTGTACTGTACCCATTCTGCAATCTGTTAATAAAGTTTTACAATTCAATTCAATTCAATTCACGGCAGAATGTGTAGACAATAGACAGACAGTGAAAACAAAGTTCTCCTCCAAGTCCTGTGGGTATTGTCTCCTCAACGTTTCTGCAGCTGAGTGAATTGCAGTTCTGCTCAATGAATGAATCCGAGAGGAATCCGAATTTCCCCTCTAACTGGTGCTATATGCTTCATTGCATCATTAATAAAGTTTTAAATCAATCAATCAAACAATGCCGTTTGTTTAGACATTCACAAGACTTGCATAACGTTACAACTGCATGGCGGCAGTTTAAAGTTTAACAACAACATTATTATTGTCCCTTACCTTAGATGAGCCGCGCCTGCTGCATGCATCCCACAACGTCATCTTTTCCATTCATTCATTCCAGATAGGGCCATGGAGAGGCATTGTTGTTATTGATATAATCTTCATCAATGTCATCAGCCCTGTTTAGACATTCACAAGACTTGCATAACGTTAAACATAACGTTAGCTAGCAAGCAAGCTAGTCGACAATATCTCCTTCCTCCATTGCAACGTTATCTACAGTACTAGAGAATTCAAAGTGCCCGCGAGGCGATGATGTTGTTGTTGTTGTCACGTTTAGCTTTTATCGCAGGTGTATATATATATCATCAAACGATGCACAATAAGTTCATGAACAATAACAAAACACTCCACCCTGGGCCTGATAGCTGCGGTGGTAGCCCTTTAGCTACGTTAGCTCCAACAAGTTATCTTCTTAAACTGAGATAAAAATTATTTTGTAAACAAGCTCACTGCAGAGCCGCAGTATGGCACAAGAGAAACCATTATCTGATTGGGCCACAAGGCTGTCAATCATGCTAGCTGCAGAGCCGCAGAGCAGCAAAAGAAAAACCATTAGCTGATTGGATAACAAGGCTGTCAATCATTCAATCCACCATTCAATGGCAAGAGTTTAACTGCACAGACCGTGCTTAGATGACGTTAATAGCCTATTTTGATATATATATATATATTTTTTTTAATTATTATTATTATTATTTTTTTATTATAAATGTTTTCCTCTGAAAAAAAAATGCCAGTGAATAATTTTCTTCTTAAAAAATTCCCCAAATTTACCGCTCTGAGCAGGCCTGCACTGCAGTAATTATTATGTAAATTAATAATAATTATGAATTATGAGTGAATTTGTATTTCACGTGTTGTCATAGAGAAACCTCCACTGGTAGAGATACACACACAGAGTCTTCCCTCCCAGCACCTAGTCTTAGGTCTGTGTAATTACAAACTGTGCTCATGTCCCAATGCAAGCAGATCATTGTTTGCAGTATTCACACAGCGAGCGACTGGGCATTTAATATGGACTAACCATGTTCCATACACAACCGTGTTGATTAATGTAGATTAACCATGTTCCATACACAACCATGTTGATTAATGTAGACTAACTATGCATGTTCCATACACAACCTGGTGATTAATGTAGATTAACCATGTTCCATACACAACCATGTTGATTAATCTAGACTAATCATGTTCCATACACAACCATGTTGATTAATGTAGACTAACCATGTTCCATACACAACCTGGTGATTAATGTAGACTAACCATGTTCCATACACAACCTGGTGATTAATGTAGACTAACCATGTTCCATACACAACCTGGTGATTAATGTAGACTAACCATGTTCCATACACAACCATGTTGATTAATGTAGACATGTTCCATACACAACCATGTTGATTAATGTAGACTAACCATGTTCCATACACAACCATGTTGATTAATGTAGACTAACTGTTGAATGCCCACGCTAGGTCTTAGGTCAGATCGATAACTTCATAACTCATTGGTCTGCTTATCTTGACATCAAACAGCGTCCTGCGAAGTGGTTGACATGCAGAACCAAACGAGTCTACAAAATGTTGTTGTTACCACTGACCGACAAGAGATAGCGAATGCACCGTTCCGACCCCCGTCAGTCATCGACCTTAGGTCGAGTGATTGAAGTTGCGGAATCTTTTATTTTATTTGCACTGGGAAGGACTCTTCTTATTCAGATGAGGTCCATTTCCCTTATTCGTTACACGTATTATCACTATATGGCTTTACTTGATAATCCCATTATACAGTACACGTATTATCACTGTATGGCTTTACTTGATAATCCCATTATAGCTAGGGATAAAGCCACTTACACATATTATCACTGTATGGCTTTACTTGATAATCCCATGATACAGTACACGTATTATCACTGTATGGCTTTACTTGATAATCCCATTATAGCTAGGGATAAAGCCACTTACACATATTATCACTGTATGGCTTTACTTGATAATCCCATGATACAGTACACGTATTATCACTATATGGCATTACTTGATATATATTTCTCTCTTTAGGCCTGAGCTAGGGATAAAGCCACTTATTCTATTCGTCGTCAGAAGAAAGGATACAAAGGATGTTTATAAAGAGGTAATTTTAATTAGAAAAAGCTAGTTACAAGAAGAGACTGAAGTGGAAAATTTCCAATTCAGTTTAAAATAAGCAGAAAACAGAACATCTCATCATGCACGGCTTGTGCCCAGTGTCAAGCACCATTCTTCTTCTCTCCCCAAAAAGTCTGGCCCTTGAAAGGGCAACCGTCCCTTTTATATCCATCTTACAATATTTCCGATTGGTCTAAACACAGTGAAGTCACAGGGATGTCATTTTGGTTTAGCAAACCAGAGTACAATACGTAATTCGTATGAGCTCCTCCTTCTTGGTACTAACGTTACTTCTCGTTACCTAGTGGTTTTTAAGTAACAGAAAGTCCCTTATTCCTTCAGAACAGACAACTGCTTTGTCTGTGGGGATCACATGACATGGTACGGGGCACGAAGCCATCCCTAGGATTTCTTATCAAGCTTCCTAAAAGATCTCCTCCAGAAAACAGTTTTTACCCATCATTCTTTTAGTATTATTCTCTAATGACAGTTAATTATAAGCATGCCATTTATGAAAACTTTTACTGTACACATTAAACATTTAATTGTTATATAGTTTTTTTTAAGATTTCCCTCTATAGATTCAGGACTCCCTGTTTTTCAACCCGCAACCCTTCCCGTCTGAAAGGGTTAACATCTTACAGCTCTTTATCTCCTTTGCTGGGGCCCACATTCCGCAGGTTTCCTCCCTTTTGCCTGTGAAGAACTGTGGAGAACAGACCTCTCTTTATGGAGATATTAAAGGTTCAGTTCCATTTTTTTATAAGTAGAGCCATCATAGAGCTATTTTTCCAGAGTTCAGTTTAAAGATTTATACTGGTCACATAGGAACGACTCAGGATGTCATTGTCCAAAAGTGTCACTTGTTCTGTGGCACTTCACACCCACTCTGCCATCCTGTGAGATCATTGTCCATCATCAATTGAATAATTGAATAATGAAGCATATGATTACTTGTGAAAAATAGGTATATACGGCTATATTGGAACGACTCAGGATGTCATTGTCAAAAAGTGTCACTTGTTCTGTGGCACTTCACACCCACTCTGTCATCCTGGGCGGTCATTTTCCATTGTCTTAATAGCGTCTGTACTGGGGGACGAGATGGCGATTGTGGGGTCACGTGGCTGTGGGGTCGACCTTCCCTGCTCCGTGGTCAGGGGTGTGTATCTGTAATGGAGCGAGTCTGTTTTGAAGCGCCAGACTAGTCCTAATGTCATTTCTTGTGCTTCACCTGGGATGGTCGCCATCCAGGTCTCGCTGCTTGCTGCCTTTGTCTCTGGGGAGAGGCTGCTAAGTACTTGAGGGTCGCTGCTGGCCCACTGCCGGAGATCAAAGCCGCCTTTGATCAGTGAGGCGCGGAGCTTGAGTAGGAGGGCTTCGGCTTCTTCTGGCGTCGAGACGCTTTGCAGACAGTTGTCCACGTAGAAACTCCTCTCTACACTTTGTCTGACCTCCTCGTCAGCTTCTGGGTCTTCTGTCACATGTTTTTGCAGTGCGAACGTAGCACAGCATGGGCTGCATGTGGTTCCGAAGGGGAGGACCTCCCATTGGTAGATGGATGGTTGCTCATCCCCGATCCTCTCTCTCCATAAGAACCGCAGCAAGGGCTTGTCCTCTTCCACTAGTCGCACCTGCAGGAACATCCCTTTGATGTCGCCGCTGATGGCCACCTTGTCTTGGCGGAAACGTAGTAACACGCCTAGTAGAGAGGGGCCGAGTGTTGGGCCGGGCAAGAGTTCTTTATTCAGATTCTGTAGTCCGATCTGGTAGCTGCAGTTGAATACAATGCGATCCTTGCCGTTGTGGTGGACCTTGTGGTGGGGCACGTACCATGATTCGGTCGTCTGGTCGGCCTCTTGAATGTCAATTTTCTTTATGTGTCCCGCTGTGATTAGCTTGTCAATCTCAGCGTGGTACACAGTGGCTTGAGTGGGGTCTTTGGCTAGACGCCGCTCGGTGTTCAGTAGATATCGCTCTGTCGCTTCTTTTGAGGCGTGGAGGGTGGGCATACCCTCTCGCCTCAAGAGTGGAGTTGCATATCTCATCACTCCATTGACCTCGACTCTCTTTGTCCTCTGCTCGACGAGGGTTATGGCATAAGTGTCTTCCTTTGATCGAATGAGTTTCTTTTCATTCTTAAAGGGCATCACGTCTAATGTCCATAGCCTCTCGACGTGCTGTAAGAGGGTGGTGTCTTCTTCTTTTATTCTTGAGTGGAGGCAGCGAGTGGCTGCTGGTCGGTTGGAAGACCCGGAGAGGGGGCCTTGTAGTGTCCAACCTAGGCGGGTCTCGACCGCTGCTGGACAGCCTCTGGGCCCGATGTGGACCCGGTCCGTTGGGACGATGAGGTGTGCGTGGTCGGATCCTATGAGCAGGGTCGGGGTGGCGCCGTCGATGAGCGGTATAGGTAGTTGACGTAGGTGCACGTATTTTTCCATCAGCTTTGGGATGGGGTAGGTGTACTGTGACAGGCCTATGTCTTGGCTGGTGAAGGCGTTAGTAATCCTATACTGCTTCTCGGGCTGCCCGACTGCTGCTATCGTGAAGGAGACATTTTCACCCTTTATGGTCTTCAGGTCTCTTCTAATAGTACGGATTGTCATTGTTTCTTCGCTCCCCCGCAGGCCCAGCCGGGCTGCAGCGGATGCGAGGAGGAGAGTCTTTTCCGACCCATTGTCTAGGACGGCGTAAGTGTCCATGACCTTGTCCTCGTAGCTTAATATCACTCGGACCACTTTCAAGAGCACTCGGGAGCTCCCGCTCTTCGCAGGGTCGATATACATGACGTTCACTCTCGAGCTGCTTGGGGGTACGAGTTTCTTCTTGTTGCTGTCATGTAGGACATCCAAGTGGGCGCCGTCGCACTTGCTGCATTTCTTCTTTAAACGGCACTCGGCTGCCATATGGCTGCGCGCGCAGCGGAAGCAGCAGCGGTTGGCTTTGATCCACTGACTCACCTCGTCAGCGGTCATCTTCTTGAAAGTGTCACATTGAGACAGCCAATGTTCCTTTTCACAGTACTGGCATACAATCTTCCACTTCCCCTTCGTCGGGGGGGTGCTGTGGTTCTTGTGCTGCGGCACTGACTCGGCCTGGTGCATAACGGTCACTGACCGGCGGTTATCATTAGATCTCCGAGGTCCATCTCTTGGGCTTGGTCCACTCCACACGAACGTGTCCAGTCGTAGGCTGCTGACTTCCCTTGCGAGGAAGGCGGCCAGGTCTAGGAGTGATGGCTCGGGACCGTCGGGATCACGGTGGTCTCTCTGCCGCCGAAAGCGCTCTTGGCGGGCTGGAGGGAGCTTCTCTAGTATTCGTTCCACATTAGAGTTAGCATATAGTTCATATCTCCCTTTCTCCTTTTGGGACCCCAGCATCCCTACCAGGGATTGTACCTTGATAGAGAGGTCATCCAATGCTCTATTGTCTTTGGCTGGGGGGAGGCGGTCGATATCTCTTATTTCTTGTATCACGTAGTCCCATATGCGTCCATAACGCTGGTCGAGGGCCACTAGAGCCGCGGAGTATGGGGTGCTTGAGTTGGAATATGCCAGCGCTATATTATGCGCTCTGGGCACCTTGAGATGCTTGAGGAGGATGGCATATTTGTACGACTCATCAGGGACGTCGGACATCATAGTCTCCAAGCACATCCGTAATTCCGTGTACTGTGCTCTGTCCTCGTGCGTAAAGTCTGGGAACGTCGGTGTGCCAAGGTACGATGCCATGGATGGCTGGCACATTGGTGAGCGTAGGGGAAGAGGCCTCCTGGGCGAGTCTCCCCGTACGTGTTGTCGTGGGTTGGTACTTGGTGGGTACCAGAGGCCGGGTACCCAGGTGCTGTTCCTCGGTGCTGACTGTACGTCAAACTCACCCGTGAGTTGAGTCGGGGGTTTGTAGTGCTGTGACTCGGGGCTGAAGTCTGGGCTGTACTGGGCCTCCTGGTCCTGAGTACGTTGCTGCGGGTGGGCTTGACTTTCCTCCTCTTCCTCTTCCTCTTCTAAGTCCTGAAGTCTTCTATTCAGTCTCTCGGTGACGTAGGCCGGTTCTTCCCGGTGGCTGGGTCTCGTATGGACCGGTCAGGGAGGGGGTTCGGAGACGTAGACAGGATCCTTCTGTTGGCCGGGTTCCAGGTCGCTTGATCGGGTAGGGGAAGGTGCCCTAGACCCTTGTTGTGATGATCTCCGGGAGCTCCGTGCGGAGAGAGGGGGTGTCGCCCTGGCAATCAATTGTTCTATCATCTGCGCCTGCAGCCGGTCGCGCTCACAGCACTACAAACCCCCGACTCAACTCACGGGTGAGTTTGACGTACAGTCAGCACCGAGGAACAGCACCTGGGTACCCGGCCTCTGGTACCCACCAAGTACCAACCCACGACAACACGTACGGGGACATCATCTCTCCTCCAGTCTTATGCGGTCGTCTTCACTCCTTTGTTGCGCCTGGAAGCGCTCTCGCTCGGTTGCAGAGTGTTCGCGTTCACTAAGGGCTTGCGCTTGGAGTTGCGCGTGAAGGCGCTCTCGTTCCGCTGCAGATTGTTCGCGCTCGCTCGTCTGTTGAGCCTGAAGGCGCTCTCTTTCCATGGTAGAGTGTTCGCGCTCACTTAATTGTTGCGCCCGGAGGCGCTCTTGTTCCATGGCAGAGTGTTCGCGCTCACTAAGCGTCTTTGCTTGAAGTCGATCACGTTCACCCTGAAGTCGATCGCGTTCGGTGGAGGTTGTCAGGGTGGCGATGAAGGCTTGCGCCAGTATCTGGTCCGCCTCGCTGGGGGATGACACTGACGGAGGTGATCGGCTTCTGACAGTGCTCGTTGGAGATCTGTTCTCCTGGCGCGCCCCGAGGTCCATCTCCTGGGCGCGCTTCTCTTCTGGTGGTGTGTCGGGTTCTGTCCCTGGAGCGCTTTCTTTATCCTGGAGCTCTCCGGGGACTATCCCATTGACGTTGTCTGGAGGTATAGTCATGTCATGTCCCACCTGGTCCCCCCCGTGAGCTTGGTCAGTTTCGTTAGAACCCACTGGGGTCTCTACTGGCAGGGTCGCCTGGTCGATAGGATTTGACATGCTTTGACCCTCCGCTTTATCCGTATTTAACGTCTGTTTAGATAAGCTAGGTAGTAGAACGACAGCGTATTCCTCCAGATAGGGAGGTGGCTGACGTTTGCGCTGCGGGCGTTCTAGCTTGGGAGAGCCGCTTGGGGAGTGTTCACCGCTGGCCATGGTTAATATCAATATTATATTAAATATTACACTGATACCCTCCGGCTCGAAGGACCAATTGTAACTGAGGGGTTACAATACCCTGACTGTATTAAAGATTGTGATATATTAAACCACTACTAGTTATGTACTTTAATTACTGGCCATACAGTACATGAATATATATGGTGAACACCCACACAAGAATACGGCATTGACACATAAAGTTCTATTGGAGGGTTATTTATTATTATTAAGCAACGTTAGGTTACAGATTGAGAATTAGGCTCGCGCTTGTATGGCGAAGAACATACGTAAAGTCAGTCAAGAGCATAAGTCAATGAGAATAGTATGAATACTATGATGGGTCTAAGCTGACGCCACCTGTGGTATAGCAATTATATGGGCCACACCGGTACCATCTGGAGACACTGGGGGGTTCCCTCCGGGTGTAAGGCCGGTAGGGGTAGAGGAATGTTCGGGTACAAAGTCTGGGTCAACGAGGAATAACGAGGCTCCAGATACAGGAGCCGGTGCATGTACTCCCTTGATCAGCAGACAAAGCAACAGTTGTAATCCAATATGCTCGACAGCATTGACGACAGCCAGCCAGCCCCTTCCAAGAGGCGGGCCCGAGTGATGATCCTCACGGGGGTAAATCCCAAACGACAGTGGGATCAACGGTTCTCTTCTCCAGTGGTCACGGTCCCAAAGCAATATAATCCAACCAGAAATGGTTCTGCAATCGCCGGTGTAGGTTCTCATGTGTACATATCCAACGGTTCTCGCCTAGGACTCCTCGGGTGTGGGCACGGATTTAGGCTGCACAGCCTGGATAAGTGCACTAGCTAAATACACGACGAACCGGTGGTAATGCTGGTCACTGAAGAACTGTAGCCGCACGATACACTATAAATGATCGACTATTACTTCACATTAGATTAAGTCGAACTCAACGTTACTGCGTTAAACTCTGACACTTTAGCATTCTATTCGCACGCGGTTCTCAATGCTCTATTTAGATGCAAGGTTGCTCACTTCACTGCACGTTGACTCGTGGTGAAGGCATTAAGGTATTGGTAAGACTACTGCTGTTTACACCTGCGCCGTATTTATACGTAAGGTGAATATCTAGTGCCAACCTCAGTTCTCGTCTCGTATTACTGCGCAGACTCTGGGCATGTAACGACATGCCTGGAGTTGCCTTTGAACTTGCCGTTGGGGGCTTGGTCGTTGGCGCCTGGGGTCGCTGTCCAATAGGAGAGCGAATATTACTCTGGTTTGTACACAGGTAAAGGGATATTCCGTGTATATATACAAACAATATACAAGGCATATCAAAACAATAAATATATATATTCAGTTTAATCTGACCCTTTGCAACACTAACCATATTATAACCAGGATGATGTGGGCTGCTGCAGAATCCCTCTCGCTCTTCATTAGAACACTTATTTAATGTATCTATAGGGGGAAAATACACCACTTTATTTAATGTATCTAAAGGGGGGGAAGACACCACTTCATTTAATGTATCTAAAAGGGGGGAAGACACCACTTTATTTAATTTATCTAACGGGATGTGGTGTCTATTTTCCCTTTAGATACGATTAATAGTTTTTTTTTGTTAAATAGTCTATTTGCCCTTTAGTTGAGTTAAATATAGTTTATTTTCCCTTTATTTAAATATAGTTTTCTTCCTTCCCTTCACTGGTTACCTTGTCTCTAGTTGATATGTACTTTGTCTCTAGTTGAAATGTACTTTGTCTCTAGTTTAAATGTACCATGTCTCTAGTTAATAAGTACCTTAATGACGCTGCACCCTTGCAGTAGAGGTGCGATTTTTAAGAGCTGGATTTGTACCTTGTCTCTAGTTGAAATGTACCTTGTCTCTAGTTGATTTGTACCTTGTCTCTAGTTTAAATGTACCTTGTCTCTAGTTGAAATGTACCTTGTCTCTAGTTGATATGTACCTTGTCTCTAGTTGATATGTACCAATTGTCACTAGTTGAAATGTACCTTGTCTGTACCTTGTCTCTAGTTGATATGTACCAATTGTCTCTAGTTGAAATGTACCTTGTCTCTAGTTGATATGTACCTTGTCTCTAGTTGAAATGTACCATGTCTCTAGTTAATAAGTACCTTGTCTCTAGTTGATATGTACCTTGTCTCTAATTGAAATAACATCACTGGTTACCTATGATCCTGACACAAAAGATACAATACAAAACCACTTGTATTCCAGCCAGAAGTGGTTTTAAATTATGTCTTTGCCACAGGTAACTGGTGAGTGATTCTGGCTAACTGAAGGAGGTGTATTTGTTGGCTCATCAATAAGCCAAGTGATGGATAGGAGAGGAAGGAAGCCTTTGGCAGAGGGCAATTAAAGGTCCCATGTTTTGCTATCCCTTTCAATATGTGGGTAATGTTACACAATTCCTGTGAGTCTATGGAACACATCTGTAAGTTATTTTTCAAAAATATTCATTGTTTTGTATTTCTAATCAAGTACTCTAAAGCAGCATTTTTCCACTTCAAGATTTCATGCTGTTTTGGGCTGGGCTCCGCCCATAAGCGCTTTGAGTGACAGTCACCCACACAGCGTGATACATGTATACGAGAGAGAGAACGAGTGAGCGAGAGAGAGATACCACTTACATCGCTCCGTGAGCGGCTCGACTGCGATTGTGTGTAAAATGCAGGTGGACCGTGGAGAGAGAGAGGGAGAGAGAGAGGATACATTGCTCCGTGCACACGTGTGCATGTGTGCTGTGTGAGCGGCTCGAATGCGATTGTGTGTAAAATGCGAGAGAGGGAGAGTCAGGGACAGGGAGACCGCTTCTACATTATTCCCACTGCTCCGTTGTTGAGCGAATTGTTGATTCTCTCTGTCGGCACCCGCGCACGTCAACCTGTTTGAGGAAGTGTCAGTATTTCCACTCGCTCTGTTGTTGAGTGCGCTACAACCATAGAGGAGTTAGTTATGCAGATCAGCTCCTTGCGACGGATAGCGCGTCAAATCAGAATGGCTTAGTTCACTGGGGGAGGATCTTGTCTCAACTGAATTGGAGCAATCCGTCAAAATTTGAATTAGAGACACAGACCCCATTGATACAAACCCCCATTGATAGAAAACAATGCTAAACACTGGAAAAGGCCATTTATAAGACCTTTAAGATGAAGGGGGTGGTTTGCGTTATTTTATTCTTTGGAAAAAACTGTAGCCACTTGAGCATCAACAGCACTTTGCCCTCGTCTGTTGGCTCCGGGCTGCATTTTCACCGATCAACCAATACAGTGTTGGAAAGTTGAATTTGCCGCCATTCAATCGTCACCCCACTCAACCTATTGCGTTCTTCCAGTCTCGAGTTACAAGACAAAACATCCAATGAGCATCATTTGACAAGCCATTTGGACAAGTGACCACATCCGGTTTGGCATGAGCGGACCAGTCACTGTTGATGGCGAACATGATTGACCACCTTTAGGCCTTTAGCACCCTCTCCCCCTCCTCCGCGGCGGCTGGGTGGGTGTGTTCTGAGGCCTCGAAGTTCCTTAACTTAGCCTTGAATTGTCCCAACGTAATGTCCATTGAACCGTGTGTTACCAGGAGTGTAAACGGTTTGTACAGCTCCGGTAGTCCTCTCATTATCATCGCCATCATTAGCCCATCGCTTGGTGCTTCTCCGGCACTCCTCAGTGGCGTCGTGATTTGCTCCGCTCTGTTGACGTATTCGGTCACGGTTTCGGTGGTCCCCTTCCTCAGTCCCGTTAGTGCTGTGTAGAGGGCCACGACTCTGGGTCTTCCTACCAGATGAAATGCTCTCTCAATACCGGCAGGCTTTCTCGGCCTCTGTCTTTAGAGTCGCGGAATATCAGCCCCAGGCTGGTGTCGTCGAGCATCGGCGCTAACTCACAGTACGCGCTTGCGTTCCGCTGGTCGTCCAGGGCTTGCTCTTCCGCTGTCAGTTCTCCGGTGGGGGCCCCCAGGATCGTCTCCTTCAGCCCTGCCCCGTGCATGCAGCACAGCATGCGCTCTTCCCAGAGCTCGTAGTTCTCTGCTTTTCCATTGAATGTCGGCCATTTGCCTCTTCTCTTGTTTTCTATCCTCTTCGTTAATGGTATGCTTAGCTTTCGCTCTTGTTGGCCTCCATCCACAGATTTTCTGCCAACTTGTTCTTATTGCTACACTGTTTCAGTGGGCAGTTTTTTTCATACAGGACTTAAAATTAGTCTAGAAATAACCCATAAGCTTCGTCAACATCTGATTCATCACATATACTCTTCCAGTTGCATTGCAATAACTCATTTCTGAAAGCAGATATTGTTTCGTCAGTTCTTATTCTCTTGTATTTTATTTCCTTTGACTCCCTCCTCTTCCTATAATTACACTCATAAACTGTAAAAACAGGTAAGTGATCGCTAATATCTTCAATTAATAATCCACTTGTCGTATTACTTTCCATATTGTTTGTAAAAATTGTATCGATTAGTGTAGCACACTCATATGTTATTCTACTAGGTCTTGTAATAGTTGGAAAAAGGCTCATACTGTACATTATTTCCATGAATTCATACGTTTTTCCATGTTTGTTAGGGTTCAACAGGTCAATGTTAAAGTCCCCACAGACATACTTAACCTTTTGCTTCGACGTGGAAAACAACCTCTCCATATTCACCATGAATGTGTCAATGTTAGATCCTGGTTTTCTATACACACAGCTCACAATAAAATTTTTCATTTTTTCCATAGTTATCTCAACCGTAATACATTCCATCACATCATCAATTGCTATTTACATGTTATCAACCACCTTACATGAGAGCCCTTCATCCACAAACAATGCCACACCACCCCCCTTTGCATTCCCTCTACTGATGCAATGAAAACCATATCCTTGTAGAACAAAATTGGATCCTCTGTCTTCCTCAATCCATGTTTCTGACACAGCTATGATGTTAAAGGATTTTTTTAAATGTCCTAAATAATCTTTTATTTTCTGAAAATGTGCATACAAACTTCTACTGTTGAAATGAATTATAGATATTCCATGCTCATATGTAACACTTGAATTAAACTGTTGCTCTGTGTAATAGCAGCAGTTTGTGTGGATATTGTCCAGGAGATTATAATCTGGGTCTATCTCATTTTCAAAATCCATGATTGACACAGTAGCCTACTTGTCTATAGGCCTCCCCTATGCTGGACATACCTGCATACATACCTGTATCTTCATAGCTAGTAGGTGACTAGGCCTGGAGCCGTGAAAGTAGTAGTGCTGTCTTGTTCTGTGCATTTGAAATTCAGATTGTTGTCTTAAAATGGAGTTAATCTCTTTTTTCACTACCTTAATTTGAAGCTCCAGTCGACTCGAGTAGTTGTGCTGCAATGAAGAGATCAACGTGGCATGAAGATTTTCTGATAAAACCCTTAACCGAATCCCATAGAATTCTGGGATCTTGTACTGAGCCAGCATTAAACTGCAGGAATTCAGTGAGCTTCTCTTTAAATTGCAAGTTAAAATCCCCATTTTTCAGCAGTGTAGAGTTAAAGCGCCATCTAGGGGCACGGGATGTTATTTTACTGAGTGAACCCTTAAGTGGTCTGAAAGTGCAATGGGCAATAAGTCAACATCAAAGCTATAAAATAGACGTGGGGAAGATAAAACATAATAAATCCTGGAAAAAGTCTTATGTCTTGGCGAGAAGAAGGAATAATCTCTCACGCAAGGGTTGAGCGATCACCACATATCGATTACCCCCGTGTCCTTAGACCAGGCTTGTAGGGCTGTGGTAGCTTGCTTCTGATCAGAGGTTTCAGCGTGATTGGACCTATCAATCAATGGATCCCAAACTGCATTAAAGGGGACATGCATTATAAATGGCTTTTTTCTGTGTTTAGCATGGTTTTATAGTAATAGGAGTTAGTATCAAATGTGTCTCTAATTATCATATTGACTCATAAGTCTAGTCTCGAGTTCACGAGATCCTCCCTCACTCAACTAAGCTGTTCTGATTTGACCCGCTCCCTGACGTGAATAGCAGTGGCGTCGTTAGCCCTGGGCTTCCGGGGCTTTAGCCCCGGATGTTTTTCTCCTAGCCCCGGATCTAAAAAATAAAAATAAAAAATTGTTTACATTTTTTTTTTTTTTTTTTTTTTTTTTTAAGATGTCAGAATCCCCATTGTCTGTGCTGAATATTTGTTAGTGTTTGGTATTTTTTGTTGGTTTTTAGTACTTTTAAACATCCATTTTTAGTAAGTAGTTTTCATTTGATCCTATAATTTTTTCATTCACCGATTTGTGGACTTTTTTTTTAGTGTCCTGAAAGGTGCCTTATAACTCAAATGCATTATTATTATTATTATTATTATTATTATTATTATTATTATTATTATTATTATTATTATTATTATTATTATTATTATTATTATTATTATTATTATTATTATTATTATTATTATTATTATTATTATTATTATCATCCAGGAGGGAAAAGACACTTTGGATAGTAGGGACTGCATCTCTGCCTGTCCTGACCAGGAAACACTTTGCAACTGTGATCTCCTCTGGCAATAGTTGGATATTGTAATGTGTGGTGAGGGGTTGCAGCAATTCCACTGAGAGAAACTGGTCTGAGGCTGGATAACATGCCTGTACATGAGAACCTGCTCTCAAGCTCTTGCAGCATTCTGTCGACGACTGGATAGAACAGTCTCTGTCTCAGCTGATCTCCTGAGCTGAGGTCTGAGCTTGTGCCACAAGATGACTCAACTACATACTCGTCCATCCTTTTCTGCTTCCTCCTTTGGCTGGTAGTATGTTCCTCAATCCAAAGGCCATTAAATATGGCCTTTGTCCTGTCATTCATGTCCACTGCCATCTCTGAGGTGCGATAACCTTTGAGTGTGTCCTTCACTGTGCTTTTAAATAGTACAGTATTGAAGATGTGCACTTTAACACACCTGGAGCCATCCATACCCATGTCCAGTGTCCTATAATAAGCTTTAATCGAACCCTGGTTCATTTCCTCGGATAGTCCGGTTGGTTTGGGGTGGTGTGAATTTGAAAGCTCATTCACTCTTGCAAGTGAACCCTGCTGCGGTTCATTTGAGATGTTAATGCAAAGCGGACCAAAGGCAGGAAAATACCCAAAAATCTAATATTTTTTTATGAGAAGACTGAAACATATAATGAAACACACAATACAGTTTTTTTTCGATTGCCTAAGCATGATTTTGAAAACGGGGCCCGGTGTTTCAAAACACACAATTAGCACAACCACAAACACAATTATCAGAACACCTCAGATCCTTTGCTAAATTAAACCCTTGTCAACACCATACACTAATTTATAAAAACTACATTTTGTTACCATATGAAACACACGTTTCATATGACTTAATTCTGTTTGAACCAGTTACACACACTGCTGTGCTTAACCTAAAACACATTTAGCAATTCTACTTCTCAGTGATTAGAGTACTGTAAGTGAAGTATGCAGAGAATGTGCAAATATACAATAAATTCACCAAACACTACACAAGACCAATGCTGTAGACTGATGAAAATATAATTAATTTATCTACATATACCCAAATCAATGATGCAGACTGATGAAAAAAATAACATTTTCTCTCCATATACCCAAATCAATGGTGCAGACTGATGAAAATATAAATGTTCTCTCCATATAACCAAATCAGTCAACATTTCAACATGGAGAATCACAACAATACATGTCCCAGTTGTCATGCTACTATGTGCATAACACTGTAAGCTCAGCAAATATCAGACAAACATAAAATACTGTATCCAGTACAGGTTAAAATTACAGTAAAACTTGTTGTGATTCTCTATGTTGACATGTTGACTGATTTGGGAAAATGGGAGAAAATGTATATTTTCATCAGTCTGCATCATTGGTTGTCTTGTGTAGTGTTTGGTGAATGTGTATATTTTCACATTTTCTGTGTACAGTACTTCACTCTCCTTCCATTTTGGTTGAAGACAGGTGAACTCACCTGCTGCATTTTTATAGTGCTTAAACCTGATTGGTGTATCTACAATTAAGCAATGGTGTGTTTGTGCATCTGATGGCTGTGTTTAACCAATTGGCTCATATGTGTGGTAATTTGACATTCTGTGTCTAATGTAATGCAAGTGTGTTTAGTGTTTTGCAAATCACTGTGTGTATTGTTTTGCAAAAAGTGTGAGGCTGACATTGTAGGGGTGCAAATCTTGGCCTATATTTTGCTCCTTGAGTGTAAGGTTTTGATACTTGTGTAATACTTTTGATTTGAGTGTTTATGCAATTGAAGAACACTGTAAAGACTAGAGATGAACTGTTTATTTCTTTTGTACATAGGCTGTGCATATGTTTGTTTGTTTGTTTGTTTGTTTGTTTATTTGCTTATGTGTATGATTCTTAACTGTGTTTTTATTTTGTTATTGGTGTATATGTGTGTATGTATGTACAGTATATGTATATATATTATATTTATATATGTATATATATGTGTATATTTGTACTCCTGTTGGGGCTTCTTGGACCAGATCAATGTTTTATCTGGCTAAATAAAGGTTAAATAAATAAATAAGAAACTGATGATTTGGTCCTGTTAACTTTGAATTTTCTATGGGGACTGCCCAGATCCCTCTCATGGACCTGGACCTCACTTTGAGAACCTCTAATGATTCTAGTTATTCAGTATTCATCTCTAATTACTCTAAAATTGCGTATTTCTGTGTTTAAAAAAAAAAAAAGCCCCCAATGTTTTCTAACCCTAAAAACGCCCCTGGTGAATAGGGTACTGATCTGCATAACTAACGCCCCCTCTATAGCGCACAGTGAAACCCAACACTTTCTCAAATGGGAGGCAGAGGGAGGGAGAGAGAGAGAGAGATAGAGAGGGAGAGAGACAGAGGGAGAGACAGAGAGAGAGAGGGAGAGAGATAGAGAGGGAGGGAGAGAGAGAGGAGAGAGAGAGGAGAGAGCCCGCGTGTGCGTGTGCGCGCTTCGAGTCGCGATGCAGGGGGACTCGGGGAGAGACAGGAGAGATCGCTCCGTATGAGCCTCTCTCTCCCACTCTCTATCTATCTGTCTCTCCCTCCCCCTCTCTCTCTCTCTCTCTCTCTCTCTCTCTTGCTCTCTCTCCCTCGCTCCTTCCCTGGAGTCGGGAGCAATATCACTGTAATATATTTGCCCATGCTCCCACGCGCACGCCCATATTCAGATCCGTATAATAAGTTACCAATGCATTGTCCCGTGGGATTATGCCCCCTGTGGCGAAATTAATTAGTATCCCCCTCAGTCTCTCTCTATCTCTCTGTCTGCCAGTCGCAGACTGTGTGGATGAATGTCACTCAAAGTGCTTATGGGCGGAGCCAGGCCAACACAGCCTGAAATCCAAAGTGAGAAAAATGTGGCTTTTGAGTACTTCATTAGAAATATAAAACAATGATTTTTTTTTATAAAACCTTACAGAGGTGTTCCATAGACTCACAGAATTGTGTAAAGTTGCCCAAATAGTGCTAGGAATAGCAATGCATGTCCCCTTTAAAATCAGCTCCTACTTTTAATGAGTAATCAGGTAATTTCAGCATAGCTGCAGTGAGTACAGCATAAAAGTTAGCATCATACAAATTAGTTTCAAGTTTCTTTAATAGTTGTCATACAGAAGTACAGAATACTTTTATACAAAATGCTTCTTACTGTTGCGCTCCAGAGACTGTGCAAGACAAGATAAGTATGAAATAAAATAACATAGTAAAATTAGAAGTAAAAAAAATGAGGTCACAGTGTTCAGTTTAGACATTATGTACAATGTTCGATGCAGAATAGACGTAGTTACCATACAATATACAATACTGTGCAGTGTACTAATATACAATACTATATAGTGCAAGGCAGAAATGGAGAAATGGGACGAGGTGCAATTTAGGTACAATTCACAGTAGGTGTACGAGTTGTAGTGCAAATCCTTTATCAATAAATATAAAGTGTAAGTGTGTTTGTGTGATCTAAAGTGTGGAGAGTGGGTGCTGCAGTGTGTTGTTTGTTTGAGTGAGTGTGTGCGTGTGGGTGTGTGTGCTGTGTGCATTTGATGGTTGTTGCATAGTGATTATTGTTCGTTTAGCAGCCTGATGGCCTGGGGATAGAAGCTTCTTCTGAGTCTTTCTGTGCTCGCCTTAAGACTCCGGTATCGCTTGCCTGACCGCAGCAGTTCAAAGAGGCAGTTGTTCGGGTGGCTCGAGTCCTTAATAATTCTCTTAGCCTTCCCCTTGCACCGCTTGTTGTAAATGTTCTGGAGGGTGGGAAGCCCCCCTCCAATTTTGCGTTCGGCTGAACGTGTCACTCTTTGTAGTCTGCTACGGTCTTGTGCAGTGCTATTCCCAAACCAGGAGGTGATGTTGCCGGTCAGGATGCTCTCTATTGTACATGAGTAGAAGTTCCTAAGGATCTTCTGACTGACTTGGAACTTCCTTAGGCGCCTGAGGAAGTAGAGGCGTTGTCGTGCCTTCTTCACAACACTGTCAATGTGTGTGGTCCATGTCAAGTCCTCGGATATGTGGGCTCCGAGGTACTTGAAACTGTTCACTCTCTCAACCGGTGCCCCGTCGATGCTGAGGGGGCTGTAGTCCTTGACCCCCGACCTCCTGAAGTCCACAATCATCTCTTTTGTTTTGCTGACGTTCAGGGAGAGGCAGTTCTCCTGACACCACTGTGACAGGTTCTCTACCTCTTCCAGGTAGGCCCTTTCGTCGTTGGCAGAGATCAGGCCCACCACTACTGTGTCATCAGCAAATTTGATGATGGTGTTGTTGTTCCGCTGTGCTACGCAGTCATGTGTGTACAGGGAGTAGAGGAGGGGGCTCAGAACACAGCCCTGGGGGGCCCCTATGTTGAGCGTGATGGATGAGGAGGTGCAGTTGACGGCTCTTACCACCTGGGTGTAAGCAGAGATCAGCGCAATTTTTCGGTTAGAACATTCTATTTTAGCAATAGTAATTCGACCATCTGCATCAGACCACACATATAACAGTTTAATATTACATTTTCGTTTCGCTATTATGGCTACCCCACAGGCCTTGGTGCTAAAAAAAGAAGGACTTATGTTATGGTAAAATGTATTTGCCATTTTTGCGTTATCCGTCAATAAAAGGTGTGTTTCACTCAGTAAAGCAAGGTCCACTTCCTTCTTTTTTAGCCACGTTAGTACACTTGTGCGTTTATGCTGTATATTGAAACCCCCTGTATTCCAGATCAATATGTTCAAATTAGCCATAGTCTAAAAAGGCTGCAGTATGACTGAATGTAATTCGTTTGGAGTAGAACACCGTAATAGATACATATCCACTTGTTAAGGTCCTATTGAGTTCCGAGCGTGAGCGTGAAAACAAAAATAAAACAGAGCGAGGCGATTGGCAAGAAAAACTAAAAACACAGCAATCCCCCATTCCCTCCCCCCTCCCCCACTTCAAAATACTTTTCCGGTATCGATCAAACATCAGTTGGTCAACCCTGACTGAGCACAGGAACCACAACAACATTATGTATCTTAACCATACTAATAACTTGTAAGGTATATCGTAACAATTTAGAAAAAAGGGAACCCACTTCAAGAAATCTATGCAGAGTTCAATGTGAAGTTCAAAGTGCAGACGATGACAACAGGTGCATTAAAACACAGTTTGTCTGAGTTGATCTTGAGAAAAGGGCAACATGCGTACCCGTCATTGAGATAACCCAGTGGATACAGACCTTGATCGTTATCATTCAGCCGGAGCAACAAAACAAAAAAATCACAGTAGACATGTGGCAGCGGTAATGTTAGCTAGGAGAGCTGGACAACCAGCATGCCTTGAGCTTAGCTTAATCAGGCTCAAGGCCTGTTATCCTGATTCACGTAGGTAGCTCCGCCGAGAGAGGACCATCCCCCTCGACCGGCTGATACGTTAGAACATAGTTTGTTTGAGTGAAATCTGTGAAGCACAGTACGCTAAGTGCAAATTTGAAAAAAGACAATATGCATAACAGTCAATGCAAAGTCCAGTGCGAAATTCAATGCTCAGACAATAAAAAGACCAATGTGTTAAAAAGCACAAGTCGTCTGAATTATACTTGAAAATAGCCAATGTGCATACCCATTTCTGGAAATATACAGCGTAGATAAACCATGAGTGTTACGCTAGCGCTAGCTACTTCCTCCTGGAGCGAGTCCAGTCTGTTGGTTAGCTGGAGCATCGAGCTCAGCACGGAATAAAGACCTGATACATTCAACGTCCACCTCATTTAACACTTTAAATGCCCACCACGTGATTACCCGTGTTATCAGCCCGACGCCTGAATGCCCACCACGACAATTAGCGTGTTATTTTTTTATTAGCGATCTGAATTCATATTTCATCAACCGAGTCTCCCGTTGATAAACCAGCCCCATCAGGAGCTCAGATGTGAGAAAAAAATCGTCTCCCAGATGGTAATGCACCCTTTTGGAATGGACTCAATGAAAATGGATGAGAAAAGAAAAATCCGGAATCCACATTTTACTTCTCAGGCATGTAACCTGAGCCGATCGGATTCATTGTGGACCCTCAGAACAGCGTGGAATACATATGTCCAGTATGCAGCGTTGGATCAATAAAAACGATTGATTTTTGGAATGGCAATCAGGAATTGGAATGATCTTTTTGGAGAACATCTGATCTGAGGTAAGGAGTCTATTTTACAAGTCTTGGGATAATCAGAGTTGTATTCGCTGAGATCTCAGCGTTCGCCCTATGTGTGATGTGTCTCTGTGTGCGCGATCGCTTTGAGTAAATCAGATAATTGATTTTTCAGAGTGCCTATATAGCATGCATACGTACACATACTATCGATAATCTAGCGTTTATTTGAAAACGATTCATAAATAGGCAGAAAAATTACAACGTTTTTGTGTATGCCAGAATATTCCAGTACAGGGCGTTTATCATGGAATCTTTTTATTTTCCTTGAAAACAAGGGCATTTCAAAATGCTATAAAACAAAAATGCACCAATAAAAAAACAATCCGCTTCGACAATGTTGACTGGAAAACGAGTCATTGATAAGCGACGGGCAGATTAGACACATAATTTAAAACATAGATTAGGCGTTATTAACGCTAACATTGAAGTGGATGGTGGGCATTCAAGCACTAAATTGTGCGCCCCCTGCTGGCACTGAAAGTGTTAATGTCCCCATCTTGTTCGATATTTGTTTCGCCATGTGAAAGTATGTCGCAAAATTTACGTCGTAATCAATATAAAAGTGAAGTGGTCTCAGAGCTCGGAAAAGCTACACCGCCATCCGATCTAAGCATAAACCGGAAGTCCCCTGATCTTAAAACTTGAATTATTCTCCTGATCTTAACACTTGAATTATTCTCCTGATCCTCCTAACTTTCGTTAACATTGTATTATATTCGCGTCAATATTGTACTTGTCACATGTCAACTGTCTCTCCATCTCTCCATCCATCATACCTCTCTACCTCCCTCCATCAACCCATCTCTTCCTCTCCTTCTCTACCTCCTCCCTCCACCCGATCTCTCTACCTCCCTCCCTGTGTCCCTCTCCATCCATCCCTCTCTCACCATTTCCACCCCTCCTTCCTTCCATCACAAACCTCTTTACCTCGCCATCACTTGTAAACTCCAGCCTTCCATTCCTCCCAATCTCTCTCTCTCTCTCTCTCTCTCTCTCTCTCTCTCTCTCTCTCTCTCTCTCTCTCTCTCTCTCTCTCTCTCTCTCTCTCTCTCTCTCTCTCTCTCTCTCTCTCTCTATCCCTTGGTACTTTCACTTGAAGTGTTTAAAGAAACACACTAACATTAGGGGAAGTATCTGGCTGTAAGTTAGTCTAGCATAGCACACATGAATGGAGCCTAGCTGTTGGCCAGAAACACCTCTTTCAAGCTAGGCTAGATGTCCGTATCTGCTTCCATTAATTTGTGCTAAGCTAGGCTAGCATCAAAATAGGTTCCTACTGAACACACAGAGACAATATTGGTATCTATCTTCTCATCTGACTCTGCAGAAGATGGTAAGCAGGGCTGCCTCAGGGGGTGTGCGAGCAGTGCGGTCGCACAGGGCATCGCGGGAAGGGGGGCCTCGCACAAAAAAAAAAAAAAAAAAAAAAAAAAATTATTTATTATTTTTTTAATTATTATTATTATTATTATTATTATTATTATTATTATTATTTTTATTTTTATTTTTATTTTTTTTCGAGGCCCCCCTTCCCGCGAGGCCCTTTTTCATCACATACCTAAAATCTAGTTTTGCTTATATGCTTATATATTTCACATTAGACACGTTTGTAGAATGTTCCTGGCTCTGCGGCTCTGCACTATACTCTATTGGAGCTCTGGGGCTCTGCAGCAGACATACTATTGGTTTCAAGAAGGGAGGGGTTACATCATGTGTACGTCGGCGTGCGTCAGCTGCGTTTGACTATTTCGCGCGTGCAGCTTTGGAGGTTATGCTTAGTTATGCCAGCCAAAACGAAGAAGACGGTCATTCGGCAGATGGACTGAAGATGAAAGTTGTTGCATGTTAGACAGTTCAGTCAGGCTACGTTATAATATCTAGTGCTAACGTGTGGTTCAGTTGGGATAGCCATTATGATGTCGGCTAGTAGCTAGCTTAGCTAAAGGCTAACTAGCGTTAGCTAACCTAGAGAGAGTGCGTGCAGCATTGTTATGCCAAGATGAATAGGATAGTCATTCGGCAGATGAACTTTGTCAACTCCACGCGGTTGTCTCCATCCTCTTGGACGTTTGGTGAGTTTTTAATGCACTCTATTCTATTCCCGCCGTGGATATATCTCTCTCTCTCTCTCGGGAGCCAAACGGGCCGGCTAGCTGTTGTAGTAGCTAACGGTGTGTGGCCTGGTGTCAGCACCTGGTGCGAGGGAGGTGAGCTTGGTGTTTCATTATGAGAATATCTCCATGCTCAAGTCGGCTATCGGAAGAGGAAAACACAGCGGCTGTCTGAAGTGTTGGCCTGTATTGCTTTTCTCACGTTGTACAGTTTTTCAGTGGTAGCCGCATAGCTTGCTTCTGCGTTAGCTAGTGGTTAGCGATAGCCGGGTTGAGCTAACTGTTAGCCAGTTAGCTGTTTAGCTACGATGATAGCTGCTCGTTTTCGCTCGGCTGGGAACGTTAGCTTGATGCTATCAGTTAGCCTAGAGTTAGCTGTTAGCTTGTGCTACGACCATTGACATTAGCCGTGAGAATAGCAGGCCCTGGCACTCTGACTACGACATCATCTTTGACAGAAGATGTAGTCGGGCCTGCACCATGACAAGGCTCCGGCCATAGCTTCTTTTTGTCCCGCCAGCGAGAGGCCTTTCGTCAACGTGGAGACCTGTGTTGCGGCCTTTCGCCCTGCGTTCCTTGGTGCAGGTAAGATGTCCATTGGACATTACCCCACTCTTCCTTCCTTCCCCTCCCGAATGTTTTGTTAATAACAATGTTTTTTTCCAGGCAAAACATATGTTACTTTACAACATTTGGAGATACGACATGTGCTGTGTGTGAATTGTCTTGGTTGTTTGTGTAGCTTGGGTAGCGTTGGCCAAAGCTGTGTGTGGCCTGGTGTCAGTACCTGGCTACTCTATTTGCAGTTAGCCTATTTAGCTGATGTCGGCCATTGGCTCCTTGCTACTTTGTTTTCTCTGGTATAGACCCTCTTCTCTTTGGATTTAAGTGTTGATCTTTGTCCTTTTGGATCTATGTATATTCATGTTGCATTTGTGAAGTTATAAATTTAAAGTTAAATCTCGCACAGGGCCTCGCATTTCTCCCAGGCGGCCCTGATGGTAAGCACATTTCCCATAATGTTGGCATGTTCCTTTAACACAGTGAGAGAGAAGGTGGTCCCTTCCCCCCCCTCTCTCCACCCACCACCATCCCTCCCCCTCCATCCATCCATCCCTCCCTCTGTCTGCTTGATGTGAGCCTAACAGAGCGAAAGACGAACAGGAACTCGCTGGAACAGACTGTCAGATCACTGTATACGTGTGTGTGTGTGTGTGTGCGCTCATGAGAATGTACTGTGTGTGTGTGTGTGTGTGTGTGTTTGTGTGTGCGCGTGCATGAGATTGTACTTGATTGATTGATTGAAAACTTTATTAACAGATTGCAGAATGGGTACAGTACAGTACAGCTCAATACATACAATTGTTAAGGGGATGCAGACCAGAGAAATACTTTCATCGTGTTTACATCAGGGTCCCCCATTTTCAATTCATCATAACATATATGACACACACGACATACAGATAGACAGTACTGCTACATCTATACATTTATGACGTACCAGATTGGCAAATTCAGTACTGTTTGTGATACAAAAAGAGTCCAGAAAAGAGAGTATATACATTTGACGTAGAAACTGTACATTGGAGGAGGTTTGGTAGGTGGGGTGGGGTTGGGTGGGTGGGTGGTTGGGGGGAACTGTACATTGGAGGTGGTTGGGTGGGTGGGGTGGGGGGGTGGGTGGGGGACACTGTACACTGTACAAGCAAAACTGTACATTGGAATATTGACAAAGCCATACTTGGTCATTTACTGTACATTGGAGGGGGTTGGGTTAGGACATTTGCAGGGGCCAGTTTCGAATTGCAGTCTCCCGTAGGTGTTCTTTGAGAGTGGTTTTGAAAGTGGGTAGTGATTCACATTCATTTACAGCTTTGGGTAGGGCGTTCCACATTGATGTGGCATAATTGCGAAACGTGTTTAGTCCCTTGTTTGAGCCGAATCTGGGTTTAACATGATTTGTGGAGCTCCCTCTGGTGTTGTGATTGTGGTATTCACTGACCTTTGGGAAGTATTTTGCCATGTACATGGGTACCTTGGTCGTGTAGTGTATCTTGTAGACCAGGCCCATTGCAAGTTGCTGTACTCTGTCGTCTACTTTAAGCCATCCTAGGTTGTCAAAGTGGGCAGGGGTGAGGTGGGTTCTAGGAGTAAGGTCAAGCAGTAGTCTGACCAGTTTGTTTTGAGATGTTTGTAATTTTGTTTTTAGCGCCTTTGAGGTGCTTTGGTACCATTAGGTGCAAGCATAGTTGTAGTACCCTTGAATGAGTGCTCCTGCTAGAGTCTTCAGGGTATTCTTGTTTACCAGAGAGGAGATCCGGTACAAGAATCGAGTTCGTTGGTTGACTTTTTTTATTACATTGGATGCCATTTTGTCACAGGAAAGATTAGCCTCTAGGATGGAACCCAGGTAGGTAATTTCAACCTGCAACTTGTTCTTGTCAGAGACCAGCAGGGCTGAGTCGTCCGCAAACAGGAACAAGTTGCAGTCACAAGCTGACGACATGTCATTTGCATAAATTAGGAACAGTAGCAGTCCTAGTATGCTTCCTTGTGGAACACCACAGCTCACTGGGAGGGGGGGGGGGATAGGGTACCGTTTACCTCCACCATCTGTTCTCTCCCCTCCAGGTAGGATTGCATCCAGCTCACTGATAGACTATCAAAACCAATTGCTTTTAGCTTGTCTCTCTTGTTTGATGTGGTCGTTCAAATAGAGAAGGCATGTGTCAGTGGAGTGGGATGTTCTGAAGCCAGATTGGAATTCGTAGATTAGATTTTTTTCCGCAAGGTACTTTTCGACCTGTTCGTATACTATTTTTTCCATGACTTTCGAGATGGAGGTAAGGATAGAAACAGGGCGGTAGTTGCCTGGGTCTAATTTGCTGCCCTTTTTGTGCAGGGGTGTTACTCTCGCAATTTTGAAGTCCTTGGGGACGTGTCCCTGTTTTATGGAGAGGTTTATTATGTGTGTGATGACTGGGGTGATGGTGGTTGCTGAGTCTCTGAGGAATTTGGAGGGGATGTTGTCATGGCCAGTGGCCTTGTTCGGTTGGAGGGCGCTCAGTTTTTTGAGTACCTCATCTGTTGTTACCATTTCCAGTTTGAAGTCGTCTTTGTGGACCCCTAGGTTCTTGTAGTATGCTACTATGTGTTCTACCCCATAATGCCCAAAGTGGAAGGGTAGTTTGTTTACCAGTGTTGTGGCTATGTTTGTGAAGAAAGTGTTTAAGTAATTGGCTACATCCAGCTTGTCTGTGATGAGTGTGTTGTCCGTCTTTATGTTTATGTTTGATAATCTGGTTTTAAGTTTTTTACTGCAGCCTAGTTGATTATTGAGTAATTTCCAAAGTTCACGTGGTTTGTTTTTGTTTTCCTCCGAATCTTTTTTTGGCAGTTTTGATCATGGAGTTTACGTCATTTCTTAGTCCGTTTCTTTCTAGTTTGAGTTCAATCACGTGGGCTTGGACTGTGTGTGCATGTGTGTGTGCGCGCATGAGAATGTACTGTCTGTGTGTGTCTGTGTGTGTGTGTGCGCACGCACATGAGAATGTACTGTGTGTGTGCGTGCATGATAATGTACTGTTTCTGTGTGTGTGTGTGTGTGTGTGTGTGCGCACGCACATGAGAATGTACTGTGTGAGTGCATGAGAATGTACTGTGTGTGTGTGTGCGCGCATGAGAATGTACTGTGTGTGTGTATACTCCATTACAGATCAGTGCTCACAATTGTATTGAATTAATATAACATAACCAGATAAACAATAATCAACAGTAACAAGACCTGATTATGTTGAATTACTTCGTTACTTTGCCTCTTAAAAGTATTGACTTGGAGGGTCAAATGGAAAATGTACTCCACTTTACAGACTGTTGTTTCAATAACAATAATATTATCATCATCCACAATCATGATTAACATAATTTCAAGTATTGTTCAATGCTGTTTTTGTCAGAATGATTTCTGAGAGTCATCCAACAAGTAATTAACAAGTAAGTTAATGCTAAACACCGCAGGGACTGTGGTGCAGTGTGCTACTAAAATATAAATACCATGTATACTATTATCATTAGTATTACTGATTGAATTATGCCATTCAACTATTATTACTAAGTTCTACTCTATTACTATTTTTATTGTTATCTTTCCAGCCTGCACCCCCCACCTCCATCCATGCTGCTATGACACCTGCATTTTCCCCAAGGTGATCAATAAAGAAACACTTGATGTGAACTATCTGTGATCTGATTACAGTTGGCAATCTTTAATTAAATTACTGTAATCCGGTTACTGTACATGTAATCCGTTACGACGGCACTGTGTACATGAGCATGTGTACAAGAGAGGTGTGCATGTGTGTGTGTGTTTATGTATGAAACTATGTGTGTGTGTGTGTGTGTGTGTGTGTGTGTGTGTGTGTGTGTGTGTGTGTGCGCGTGCGTGCGTACGTGCGTGCGTGCGTGCATGCGTGCGTGCGTGCGTGCGTGTGTGTGTGCACATGTATTTGTCCACACAGCATGCTTGTGAGGTCATTGTGTACGTGAGAAAGAGAGGTCAGGAAGGCTGTGTACATGTTAGAGAGAGAGTCAGCATGTGTATCAATGTGAGTTCAGTGTGTGCGTGTGTGTGTGTGTGTGTGTGTGTGTGTGTGTGTGTGTGTGTGTGTGTGTCCGAGGTGTGTGTGTGTGTGTTAGTGAGAGTTCACTGTGTGTATGTGTGTAAGTGTAAGTGTGTGCGTGTGTGTGTGTGAGAGAAAGAGAGAGAGCGAGAGGGCAGCATACAGCTGACAGGGTAGTCAGAGTGGCAAGGTCACATATATAGACACAGCTGGGAACGGACGGATGGAGAGATGGAGGGATGGAGGGAGTGGAAGATGGAGAGAAGGGAAAAACAGAGAGTGACCTAGCCTATGGAGAGGGAGAGACTTTGAAAGACATGCTGTTGCAGCGTGAGGTCGTGGGCAGGGCTGCTGTGTGTCTCCTAAACTTTTTCTGTGGAAGTTGGAGCTGGGGGCCGACTCACTTTACATTCAAACCACATGTATTTAGACCCATGGTTCTCAACCGGTGGGTCGCCATTTTGAGAGATGTTGTGTCATGGAAAGGTCTACGGAATTTCTGATACTGCGCTTTTATTTTGAAGGACATACGTTTTCCCTGTGTTACGGACGGTGTCCTTATGTGTATATATATGGGGGTTATGTATGTTATCTGTGTGTGTGTGTATATAGGCATGTTTTTGTCTCCCTCCTGTGTAACATATCCCATTCTCAGGTGTCTCCCAGTTGCAGCACCAGCAGCCAGCTGGTCAATCAACAACTCACCCCAGTGCAACGGCAGGTGAAGCTGATTCTGCAATCAACATCCACTCTCCCTTCATATACCCCAATTGTGTGCAGTGTTAGTTAGCTCTTTTGGCTCATTGTGGTGGTGGGTGTCTCTCTGTGTCTTTGGTGATAATTCTGTGTGTCATTAGGTATATAGAGCAGTGGCTCTTCAGAGGTAAAAGCTCTGGTTCTTAGGTATATAGAGCAGTGGCTCTTCAGAGGTAAAAGCTCTGGTTCTTAGGTATATAGAGCAGTGGTTCTTCAGAGGTAAAAGCTCTGGTTCTTCGGTATATAGAGCAGTGGCTCTTCAGAGGTAAAAGCTCTGGTTCTTCGGTATATAGAGCAGTGGCTCTTCAGAGGTGAAAGCTCTGGTTCACTTCATTGTGTGTTGGTGTTCTTTGGTTTGCTGTACATTTCTGTATTAACCCTTTGTATATTTGTTTCCCTTGTGTCACCCAGCCTATGGTGATTGTTTTTCTTGTGTATTAATCTTTTGTTTCGCACACAGGGACATTGAGGACAGGAAGATACCCTGGGTCTACATTTTGCAACACGTAGGTGACCTACTGTTAAAGACACCAGCCTTAGAAGTGAGCACCGCCACCTGTACTTTAGGGCGTCCACGCCTGTAAGGGGGGGTGGGCTTTAATTTGCTTTTGATATTTCATTTGGTGCCACTGGTAGGTCCTCCTTGCTCTCTGTGTTGCTGATTTGTGTTTTGTAAAATAAATATTATTATTTTGCAAATTGTCTCTTGAGTTTTGTGTCACTGCACCCTCACCTACCCTGTATGTGGCCTTGTGTTGCGTCTCCCTACTGGGGTGCGTAACATAAATGGCGGCTCGTTAGTGGGCGACAGACATTTGGTGTTGGTGTGCAGTGGGCACGTTAGATAGGCTGGTATTAGTGTTGATTTGTTTAGGTATGGTTGCGCTGGTTGCTCTTTAGTTATGCCATGTTTTGAGGTTTTTGAACGCCCGGCTATTTTTCAACGTAGTGTGTTGGCTCCAATGCTCCCTGAGGTGTTACATATTTGTGCAGTCTCCCGTGCTCAAGCAAAAATAAATATTATTATTTTGCAAATTGTCTCTTGAGTTTTGTGTCACTGCACCCTCACCTACCCTGTCTGTGGCCTTGTGTTGCGTCTCCCTACTGGGGTGCGTAACACCTGTAACATGCTCATTCAAGCATTGGTAAATGTGGTGAAACGCAAATACGACAGACTACATTAACTCATTCAGCGCCATAAACTGTCCCCATCTCTGCCGCTTCAGGACAGCTTAAAATGGTCATTTTCGCTGTGTTTCACGATGTTTGCAGAGCTGTGTGTGTGTTCTGTATTATAGCTGTGGAGACAATGGTGTGGCTCATTTCACAGACACTACTTGTAGTCCAACATGGAAAAAAAGAGTTTGTTTCTACACACTGTAGTTTGTAGTTTATTACATGCTAAACATTACGCATTTCCAAGTTAATCCAGTATTTTTCCATAGATCGCGAGATAAAACACGTTATGTGCAATAAGCCCAAACCGTTCTGGTTGATCCCCTGAAACCCCAAATACTCCCAAATCAAAGGTATATACCATGTACACATGTACCTTCACAAATTCATCAAGGGGGGGGGGGGTCGTTTTAACTCAAAACCGTGATCATGTGGCAGCCGAGTGCCGTTTGAAGAAGAAGTGCAGCAGGTGCGGCGGCGCCCACTTGGAGGTCCTGCATGACATCAACAGGCGTCCGCCAGGACAACAAAGTGGGCCCGTCACGGTAATGTACCAGGCCGAGGCGGTGGCACCAGTACCGAAGATCCACCAGACCGCCCCCTGGTGTACCGACTGCTACAGCAGACACTGGGAGTCACGGTGCTACTCGGACGACCGCGAGTCGGCACCACTCCAGAAGATCCAAGGCAACCGACCAACAGGAGTGCTCCATATAGACCAGCATAGCGGGACCCCCCGAGTGCTCATCAAAGTGGTCAGAGTGCTCCTGAGCTACGAGGACAAGGTCCTGGACACTTACGCCGTCCTAGACGATGGGTCTGAAAAGACTCTCCTCCTCGCTTCCGCCGCAGCCCAGCTGGGTCTGCGGGGTGCCAAAGGAACAATGACCATACGTACCATCAGAAGAGACCAGAAGACCATAAAGGGTAAAAATGTCTCCTTCAAGATAGCAGCGGTGGACCAGCCAGAGAAGCAGTATAGTATTATCAACGTCTTCACCAGCCACGACATAGGCCTATCACAGTACACCTACCCCATCCCACAGCTGATGGCGAAGTATGTGCACCTACGTCAACTACCTATACCGCTTATCGACGGCGCCACACCGACCTTGCTCATCGGCTCCGACCACGCGGACCTCATTCTCCCAATTGAGGCGGCCCACATCGGACCCAAAGGATGCCCAGTCGCGGTTCAGACCCGACTGGGGTGGACGCTCCAGGGCCCCCTCTACGGACTTGACAGTCAACCCACGTCTACACGCTGCCTACACACAAAGGTGAGCGACACCGGCCACTCTCCCGTACAGCCCGCTGAGAGGCTATTGACATTAGGCGAGAGGCCTGTGAGAGAACCGTGGGCACAAGAGGGAGTTCTGAACTCCACCCCCCTCAGCTGCGCTCCAGACGTAGCTGACCTCGAACCCAGCACCCCAAGCGACTCCTTGATGGTGCGGCCGGAACCGGCCCCTCCTCAGACGGGGTACAGACCAAACAAGAGAAACAGACGGAGGAGGTGGAGGCACAGCCAAGCACAGATCAAAGCAGTCTCAGGCCCGCTTCCTCCTAACCCCCCCTCCATCCCTTCCAGCCCGTCAGAAGCGGGTCAAGGACGTGGACAACTTAAAAGTGGACACAGTCGTCGTGATCATAGACCAGTCACTACCCCGAGCTGCGTGGCTGGCCGGCCGCGTAAGCAAAGTGATCACTGGCGCCGACGGAAGGGTCAGAGCGGCAGAAGTTCTTGTCCAGGGACGGACATACACCCGACCCGTGGCGAGGCTGATAGAGTTGCCAAGGCTCCCCGACTCTCTTAATGACGACCATGACCCCCTGACTTTGTGAATTGCCCTACTCCCCACAACGGACATTGAGTAGTGGACAAGACGGTTAATCTGTCTCTGCTTATCTAATTAGGTGCGGATTAATTAGGAGGCGGCTGTTACAAAGGGTCAGATTAAACCGAATATATATATTTATTGCTTGAGATCCCATGTATAATATTTGTATATCGTTTGATATCCCTTGTATATTCTTTGTACATATACACGGAATATCCCTTTACCTAGGTACAGGCCAGACCATAATATTCGTTCTCCTATTGGACAGCGACCCCCTAGGCGCCACGGCCATACCCCCAATGTCTAGTTCAAAGTCACCGCTAAGACATGTCTCAACATGCCCAGGTTTGCGCAGTAATACGAGACAGAACTGAGGTTGGCACTAGATTATTCACCTTACGTATAAATACGTCGCAGGTGGATACAGCAGTAGTCTTGTCTTATCCTAAAACGTTCGTTCAACGTATCGTTCGTTCCTTACTAGTAAAGCCTTCATCACAAGTCAACGACCAAGTGAAGTGAGCAACCTTGCGTCTAAATAGAGCACTTAGAACCACGTGCGAATAGGATAGTAAAAGTGTCAGAGCTTAGTGAAATAACGTCAAGTTCGACCTAGTTAATGTGAAGTACCGTGCACAGGAGAATCTACACCGGTGAATGCAGAGCCTTTTCCGGCTGGATTATTGCTTTGGTACTGTGGCGGCTGGAGCAGAGAACCGTCTACCCCGCTGCTGTGTGGGATCAACCCGTGAGGAGCATCACTCGAGCCCGTCTCTAGGAAGAGGCTGGCTGGCTTTCACCTATGCTGTCGCGCATACTTGGATTATAGCTACTGCTTTTGTCTGCCGATCGAGGGGAGTATATGTACCGCCTCCCGTAGCTGGAGCTTATTGATTCCTCGTTGATCCAGACTTTTGCATCCGAACATTCCTCCCCCCTGCTGGCTTACAACCGGAGGGAACCCCCTTAGTATCTCCAGCTGACCTACGAGTGTGCCTTATATAATTCTTATGCTACAGGTGGTATTAATTATCCCCTTCGTAATATGCTCATGGACTTACGCTCTTGACCTATTCATGCACATTCTTCGCCTTACAAGCGCAACTCTAATTCTCAATAATGTAAGATAATATTCTTCTAATAAATATTACAAACAGTACTTTCTTTGTTAAGCCGTGTTATTGTGGGGGTGTTCATCTCATATACATGTGTACTGTATGGCCAGTAGTAATGTACATAACTCAGTAGTGGTTTAATGATACCATACTTATCAATACAGTCAGGGAATTGTACCCCTCAGTTACAATGTTTGTCAAGCATGTTTTACGTCCGATAAAACAAAAAACTATGATCGTTAGAAAAACATGTTTCAGGTTCGGTAAAATACACATAGAATATACCTTACCTTAGCCAGAAGGTATTCCAAAAATAATAATTCCAAGTGATCGCATCGCCATCGCAATATGCTTAGGCAACGGAATTTCGAGGTGATCAATGTGAATCTCTGTTCAAGCAAGAGGAGGAGCCCTTACCAAAAAAAAGAAGAGAAAACATGTATCCACGCCAATGCAATTCCAGTTCAGACACAGACGATACTGCCACCTGGTGATATTCGATCGGCATTGCAATTCCAATGTATACAAACAAACCAGGGATGCTAGAATGATCCGGATGATGATTTAGAACGGTGATCTGAGGAAAAATATCAAAGGATCTAAAAACGAGTTTAATCGTTATTGGCACTCAACGCTTGGCGGCCAATAACGAGTTCACTCGTTAATTGGCGCTGAATGAGTTAATATAATTTTGTCAAAAAAATTATATTCTCACAATGAATATCTGGAATGATGGTTCTATGGACGATTGTTCAGGCAAATCTAATAACATGTAGAGTAGTTATCCAGCTTTAATGTAAGGTAATCAGCCTTACTGAATTTCCCCCCCATGTTTATTCAACATATCAACACTTTCAACACCTGGATGCAAATTTGACATTAGTTGAATATAGAATGGAAGTACTTTATTAATCCCAGTGGTTACAAGTAACCACTGATCACCCAGAACCACTGACCACCCAGAACACCTGGTTACAACCACTGACCACCCAAAACACCTTGTTATAACCACTGACCACCCAGCACACCTTGTACAACCACTGACCACTCAGAACACCATGGTTACAACCACTGACCACTCAGAACACCCAGGACACTGTGTTACAACCACTGACCACCCAGAACAACTGGGCCCCCATTTATCATCATTGCGTAGAAAGTGTTCTATTTTTTCTCCTCAGAGAATTTAGCTTATAACGAGTGTTACGTTTTTTAGAGTTAATTTAACTCTTACACAAGAGCAAGAGTCAATTTAACACTAATTGTAGTTGGGGACAAATACACTTAGGAATAGTGTTAATTTGACACTGCAAGATTTACTGTGTATCATGTAGTACTTCATGATATTGAAGTGAGATCTCAAAGAAACCTCAGTGTGAATGTTTTTTATGTCTCCTTAATCCTCAAATGGTCTCAAACAAGGATCTCTGTTGGTCCTAAGGGACCTTTGAACACAGAGAGAAACTGAGACTGTCAAAGAGCGCCCCAAGATGGCTGCTTTTACATTGGTTGAAATGTTTTCATATATATTCCACACAGTAAATGTAAAGCCTCAAAGTGAGTATTCAAGAAAATAAGTAATGTCCAAAAAAACAGGACGACACTCATTAAAGAGGTATTGTAGAGAAAATAAATAAGCCACAAAGGCAACTCCTAAAAACAGAGTTTATATTGCAAACATAAAACAATAAACCTCCACCAAGGGAGTTTATGTGCAAAGGGCAGTTCCAAAAGAACAAAAGAAAACACTACCATAAATGACTCAGCCTCTATAAAATAAAGTGTAAACTAAGCCAGTAGACGAAAACAAGTATAGCTACAAAAGAAGGCTAAATGCTGAATAGGGCAGCACTACACTTAAATATAAGAAGCCTGACCAAAAGCATAGCCAGCACAAGGAAAATTAAAAAGCAGTTGACACTGCAATCTCCAAACTTAAATAGACTCCACATGGCCATAGGCACAGCTGCACTGCATCAGGTGCAATCAAGCCCACACACCTGCCGACCCATGAGGTAATTAACAACACAGGAACAGGGATTGACAGCTATCCCTCAAAGAGAGGTGAAATAAAGCAAAAATAATAATAATAATAGTAATAATAATAATAATAATACATCTATTTTATATAGCGCTTTTCCAGGTGCTCAAAGACGCTTTACATGGGCAGGAGAGATAAAACTATGGCAAAACAAAAAAACAGAACAAAAATAATACATGACAAAAATAAAATAACACCGACAGAATTAGAGGTCAAAAGCAAGATTGAAAAGGTGAGTTTTGAGGGCTGATTTAAAAGATGTCAGGGTGTTTGCATCATGGATATGGCTGGGGAGGGCATTCCAGAGGGAGGGGGCAGCAGCAGCAAATGCCCTGTCGCCCCAGGTCCGGAGCCTGGTCGTGGGAGGTGTTAGGAGGTTGGCATCTGCAGACCTAAGGCGACGGGTGGGCGTGTGACGGTGGAGGAGGTCGGACAGGTAGGGAGGGGCAAGGTTGGAAGCCAGTGGAGGTCGTGGAGGACAGGGGTGATGTGATCAGAGCGACGGGTGGAGGTGAGCATGCGGGCAGCAGAGTTTTGGACATATTGGAGTTTATTGAGGATAGTGTTTGGTGAGCCGTAGAGGATGCTGTTGCAGTAATCTAGTCTTGATGATATGAATGCATGAACCAGTGTTTCAGCAGCGGAGAGTGATAGGGAGGGGCGGAGACGAGCAATGTTCCGGAGGTGGTAGAAGGCCGATTTGGTTATGTGGTTCACATGGTGGAGGAAAGAAAGGGTGGAGTCCAGGATGATGCCAAGGTTACGGACGTGAGTGGAGCGGGTGACAATGGTACCATCAATATTTAGGGTGAAATCCTGGGTGTGGCTGGTGAGGGATTTTGGACCGATAATGATGATTTCTGATTGTAAAGTGTCACAGCCAACTAAGTAACACTGGGTGGTATGACATCCTGATCTTATATATGATTATGGGGAATGTCTGTAGATTCTTCCTGGACAATGGAATAGAAACACGTTATGTGTAAACACATGTTAAAGTGCCACAAGTCAACAAGTGACACTTTGTATAATATTCTTATGTTTATTATATATGATTGGAGCTATGTATATGACCTGTATACTCTTTATACCCTTATAAAACTATGTTACAGTTAATGTGCAGTTGGAGTGAAGAGCAGGCCTGAGCTGAGAGCAAGTCGGCACAGTTTAACCCTGTCCGGTCTGCATAGAATATAGCCAGCAGTCTCCCTCGTCTGCATCCCCTTGAGTTGGGGCGAGTGAGAACGAAGGGGGGGGGGGGGGCCCTTCGGAATGCAATCTCTGAGCAGGGTGCTTTCCACAGCAGGTTGTCACACTCTGCGTAGAGTAGACAAGGATAGGTACAAGTGTGTGCATATATATGTGTACACTGTATGCTATATATATATGTACTGTATTATACATGTAAGTGTATCTGTATATATCTGTAGTATTTGTTGGGCTATGTACTATGTACTATGTACTCATGCTGGAGGTGTGAGTTGCTTTCACTTCAATACGGCTTGGTCTGTACAGATGCATCTGTCTCCCTCCCCCCATGAGACCTTGACAGACAGGGCCTCTTCCTGGAGCTCTCCGGCCGGCAGACGCATTAAACTGGTTAACCCTTTGTGGGGTCTGAATGAGATGAAAAGTGAAGGGACTTTCCACAGCAGACACAATGGGAGTCTGTTCCAGCAAAAACGTTACAATTACTTTCCAAGTTACGGCCTAGTGGAGTAGAAAGGGAGGAGAGCCAGTCCCCACGTACCGTGCACTGACTGGCTGGTGAAATGACATCACGGTGACAGCGCTGTATTTGGACCAATAAGCAGAAAAGATCTGGGGCCCTTTATAAAGGGCAACTGGCCAGATCACAGGCAGATTTTTACACTGAGCTGGAGAGAGAGGAAGATGTTGCTTAGAGACTTTTTTGAGAGATGAGAAGAATGGTGCTTGACACTGGGCACAAGCCGTCCATGATGAGATGTTCTGTTTTCTGCTTATTTTAAACTGAATTGGAAATTTTCCACTTCAGTCTCTTCTTGTAACTAGCTTTTTCTAATTAAAATTACCTCTTTATAAACATCCTTTGTATCCTTTCTTCTGACCAGACAACCGGGTAAGCATGAAATGTGTTTTGTCTTGTAACTTCACCCCATGCATTTTTGATTAATGATGTAAAAACTTTAGAAGTGGGGCTTTATCCATACGGAGGCCTAAAGAGAAATATGTCAACCACGCGGTCCAGTACTGTGCCTGATTTATGATGAAAAAAACCTCCTGAGTGTGGCTTTCCCCGGACGGAGTAGACGGAGACATATGAATAGAATGAAATAGAATAAGTGGCTTTATCCCTAGCTACAATGGGATTATCAAGTAAAGCCATATAGTGATAATACGTGTACTGTAAAATGGGATTATCAAGTAAAGCCATATAGTGATAATACGTGTACTGTATAATGGGATTATCAAGTAAAGCCATATAGTGATAATACGTGTACTGTATAATGGGATTATCAAGTAAAGCCATATAGTGATAATACGTGGGCTGTATAATGGGATTTTCAAGTAAAGCCATATAGTGATAATACGTGTAACGGATAAGGGAAATGGACCTCATCTGAATAAAGAGAGTCCTTCCCAGTGCAAATAAAATAAAAGATTCCGCAACTTCAATCACTCGACCTAAGGTCGATGACTGACGGGGGTCGGAACGGTGCATTCGCTATCTCTTGTCGGTCAGTGGTAACAACAACATTTTGTAGACTCGTTTGGTTCTGCATGTCAACCACTTCGCAGGACGCTGTTTGATGTCAAGATAAGCAGACCAATGAGTTATGAAGTTATCGATCTGACCTAAGACCTAGCGTGGGCATTCAACATGGCGTCCCTGGGTGGGCATTTATACTAACCAAAATAGGTGCTAAACGGCCGAAGAAGACAGGACTACTGTCAAAAGCCTCTGGAGTAAAATTAAATCACAGATTTGGCTAAAATTAAAGTAGAAAGCTCTACTGGCGACTCGAGTGGAAGGCTCTACTCGGGGATATCACAAATGAATAGAAAGCTCTATCTTGGTGATTAAAGCAACGTTTACTCACAACTAAAGGGTAACATAATGTTTATAGAGCTCTGGGGGGAGTTACAAGTGCAACATAATTTCGTGCTTTGCCCACAGGAAGCGAACTGGCCCTACCCAAGGCGAGGGCTCCCTAGCCCAAAGACACTGTTTGTAAGGAGGGGAGACTGGATGTGAAGCGAAGTCAAAACGACCGTTCACAGAAAGGCGAGGGCTCCCTAGCCCAAAGACACTGTTTGTAAGGAGGGGAGACTGGATGTGAAGCGAAGTCAAAACGACCGTTCACAGAAAGGCGAAGGCTCCCTAGCCCAAAGACACTGTTTGTAAGGAGGGGAGACTGGATGTGAAGCGAAGTCAAAACGACCGTTCACAGAAAAGCGAGGGCTCCCTAGCCCAAAGACACTGTTTGTAAGGAGGGGAGACTGGATGTGAAGCGAAGTCAAAACGACCGTTCACAGAAAGGCGAGGGCTCCCTAGCCCAAAGACACTGTTTGTAAGGAGGGGAGACTGGATGTGAAGCGAAGTCAAAACGACCGTTCACAGAAAGGCGAGGGCTCCCTAGCCCAAAGACACTGTTTGTAAGGAGGGGAGACTGGATGTGAAGCGAAGTCAAAACGACCGTTCACAGAAAGGCGAGGGCTCCCTAGCCCAAAGACACTGTTTGTAAGGAGGGGAGACTGGATGTGAAGCGAAGTCAAAACGACCGTTCACAGAAAGGCGAGGGCTCCCTAGCCCAAAGACACTGTTTGTAAGGAGGGGAGACTGGATGTGAAGCGAAGTCAAAACGACCGTTCACAGAAAGGCGAGGGCTCCCTAGCCCAAAGACACTGTTTGTAAGGAGGGGAGACTGGATGTGAAGCGAAGTCAAAACGACCGTTCACAGAAAGGCGAGGGCTCCCCAGCCCAAAGACACTGTTTGTAAGGAGGGGAGACTGGATGTGAAGCGAAGTCAAAACGACCGTTCACAGAAAGGCGAGGGCTCCCTAGCCCAAAGACACTGTTTGTAAGGAGGGGAGACTGGATGTGAAGCGAAGTCAAAACGACCGTTCACAGAAAGGCGAGGGCTCCCTAGCCCAAAGACACTGTTTGTAAGGAGGGGAGACTGGATGTGAAGCGAAGTCAAAACGACCGTTCACAGAAAGGCGAGGGCTCCCTAGCCCAAAGACACTGTTTGTAAGGAGGGGAGACTGGATGTGAAGCGAAGTCAAAACGACCGTTCACAGAAAGGCGAGGGCTCCCTAGCCCAAAGACACTGTTTGTAAGGAGGGGAGACTGGATGTGAAGCGAAGTCAAAACGACCGTTCACAGAAAGGCGAGGGCTCCCTAGCCCAAAGACACTGTTTGTAAGGAGGGGAGACTGGATGTGAAGCGAAGTCAAAACGACCGTTCACAGAAAGGCGAGGGCTCCCTAGCCCAAAGACACTGTTTGTAAGGAGGGGAGACTGGATGTGAAGCGAAGTCAAAACGACCGTTCACAGAAAGGCGATGGCTCCCCTAGCCCAAAGATACTGTTTGTAAGGAGGGGAGACTGTATGTGAGGAGAAGCCAAAACGGCCGTTCACAGGACTGCGAGCTAACTAGCTCACCATCGGCTAACAAGCCAACACTAGCTCAGGAGGAGCTAGCCCAGGAGATGCTAGCTCGGGAGGAGCTGGCACGCCAGAAGCTAGCTCAGGAGGAGCTAGCACAAGAGATGCTAGCTCGGGAGGAGCTGGCACGCCAGAAGCTAGCTCAGGAGGAGCTAGCACAAGAGAAGCTAGCTCAGGAGGAGCTAGCACGAGAGAAGCTAGCTCAGGAGGAGCTGGCACGCCCAAAGCTAGCTCAGGAGGAGCTAGCACAAGAGAAGCTAGCTCAGGAGGAGCTAGCACGAGAGAAGCTAGCTCAGGAGAGGCTGGCGCGGCAGATGCTAGCTCAGGAGAAGTTGGCACGGGTAGCTCAGAAGAAACTGGCGCAGCAGATGCTAGCTCATGAGAAGCTGGCGCAGCAGATGCTCGCTCAGGAGATACAAGCACACGAGACGCTAGCTCGCATGTTGAGACATCTCAAAGGACTAGAGATCCCCGAAAGGGCCTCAATGGACCAACCGATGGAAAGAGAAGTAAGGACCCCCGGTCAAGATCCAGGGTATAAGATGGTGGAGAAACTAATCCCACAGGTGCGAGGCGGGAGCATGTCTCTCAATGATGCAGCAGGATCAGTCATGAATGGAACACCTATGCAAGGATCATGCTTACTGCTTGAAAAGCTATTCAGAGGAGTCCCAGGGGGTAACCCACTGGCAGCCCGATGCGCAGCATGGTCACAGGACCAGTTACGTATCGAATGTATGCTGTATGACCAAGTTAAAATGCTATCTGACAAAAGGGGGGCCTCCCAGGAGTTCCCCCCGAAAACAACCAAGGACAGAACAGGGAGCAGGAAGTACCAATACCTACCTGCAGACGAGTGGGCCGCACTAACCCCAGAACAGCAAGCAGAGGTGAGGACAATAAGGGAGGAATTCAAATCCCGGAAGCAGAGATGAGGGCAACAAAGGGAGAAATTACCTTCTGGGGCCCTGACACATGACACTCAAGCAAGTGCAAACTGCACTTGACATACCGCTCATCTGTCAAGAGGAATAATATATAGTGTTGTTGTCATTTAGGAAGAAACATAACATGGAATACTACATGCATTCTGTATATATTCTAAGTATAATATGTAAAGATGTCCGTCCTTGCTCTAAACCCAGAGTAAAGTAAAGTCAATTTGTAATCTATTTCATTCGGAAGGGATTTCCTGACAGCAACCATTTGGTGGGTTAGCACCCTACCAGCCATATCAGCTGCATGAGATGTACACTCACCAGCGCCTATGGGAAAAAAATTGAGACTCTGCAAACTCTCATCAAGCTTAGCACCTTGACGCGGGGGGACAGAGCGAGCATCAGGGTCTCTGTATCCGACGGGCCTATCAGATTTGTGGGGACTTGGAAGCCTCAGCATACAGGACGCTGTGGTGCTTGGGCGGCCAAGTCATTGGTTTATAGGTCTGTCAAAACGGATTGGAGGTTCCGGGGCTAAGAACATAAGTTCAAGTGAGTTGGGCTTTATACTATTTAAATAGGTATCAAAAGCCGAAAGAATATGAACCGAAATGACTGCTGTCAGGTGCCTCTGGAGTAGAATTAATTACAGATTTGAAAAAAACCAAACGTAGAAGGTTCTACTCAAAGAAAGAATCACACTTAAAGTATATTTTTGTGATTGCAGTGAAAGATCACTCATGACTAAAAAGTTACGTAATGTTTTCTTACAGTCAAAAACGTAGAAGGTTCTACTCAAAGAAAGAATCACACTTAAAGTATATTTTTGTGATTGCAGTGAAAGATCACTCATGACTAAAAAGTTACGTAATGTTTTCTTACAGTCAAAAACGTAGAAGGTTCTACTCAAAGAAAGAATCACACTTAAAGTATATTTTTGTGATTGCAGTGAAAGATCACTCATGACTAAAAAGTTACGTAATGTTTTCTTACAGTCAAAAACGTAGAAGGTTCTACTCAAAGAAAGAATCACACTTAAAGTATATTTTTGTGATTGCAGTGAAAGATCACTCATGACTAAAAAGTTACGTAATGTTTTCTTACAGTCAAAAACGTAGAAGGTTCTACTCAAAGAAAGAATCACACTTAAAGTATATTTTTGTGATTGCAGTGAAAGATCACTCATGACTAAAAAGTTACGTAATGTTTTCTTAGTCAAAAACGTAGAAGGTTCTACTCAAAGAAAGAATCACACTTAAAGTATATTTTTGTGATTGCAGTGAAAGATCACTCATGACTAAAAAGTTACGTAATGTTTTCTTACAGTCAAAAACGTAGAAGGTTCTACTCAAAGAAAGAATCACACTTAAAGTATATTTTTGTGATTGCAGTGAAAGATCACTCATGACTAAAAAGTTACGTAATGTTTTCTTACAGTCAAAAACGTAGAAGGTTCTACTCAAAGAAAGAATCACACTTAAAGTATATTTTTGTGATTGCAGTGAAAGATCACTCATGACTAAAAAGTTACGTAATGTTTACTTACAGTCGAAACCTAAGTAGAAAAATAGGTACCAGGTCACCTGAACTAGAAATAACCTAATGTTTACTTAAAATCAGAATAAGTCCTGCATAAGTCCTGCTACTGTGACGGAAGTGGAACCGGCGTAATAATACAGGCTGGTGTTATCAGCAGGAGCTGAGTCTATAAGAGGCTACATAGCCTGAATCTACAAGCTGGCTAACTAGCCGGAGCTAATACCAGACATAAACAGTAACTAACTACCCAGTCTGGACCGAGACAAGCACAACACAGGGTAGACCCCCTGTGCAAGAAGGAAGTGGACGGAAACAACAGTCCGAAAGGTCTGTGAACAATGTGCGCTGGTAAGGGGGACAAAACCTGAACCAGTACCATCGAGACTAATAGCAGGCTGAAATAGCCATTGCGAGCAGGCTGAAATAGCCATTGCGAGCAGGCTGAAATAGCCATTGCGAATAGGAGCGAATAGCAGGCTAACTAGCCATTGCTAAAAGGATGAGGCTACTCACATGATCAGACAGGTATATGATAACCTTGGACATGCCGGAAGTAAGAGGATGTTGGTATACCTGAGAACTAACAACATTCTCATACCTAAAGCCAAACAAAGAGCGATAACAGTCCGAAAGGCCTGTGAACAATGTGCGCTGGTAAAGGTGCGCTGGTAAAGGGACAAAACCTGAACCAGTGCCACACTCTTAGACGGGGGGGGGGGGGGCTGTCCCCCGGAGTCAGTGGACGACGCAGCGAATGGCAAGAAGGAATATACTGACTCAGGTCAGAAATCGGAAATGGAGGAAGACCGGGATAGGTCAAGCTCCAGAGCATCCTCAGGGTCCTCATCTAGACCTCCCAGACCTCCCAGACCTCCCAGACCTCCCAGACCTCCTAGACCTCCCAGACCGGACAGAGAGACATCGGCATGGACCCAGGTTACAGGGCGACGAGAGTCCTGAAGGGACCTGAAAGAGAGAAAAGAAATTAGTCCTCTGTGGACTGTATCTGTGATGTCATGCAAGGCCTACGGACAGGGTCACACGATAGGTCAAGCTCCAGAGCATCCTCAAGGTCCTCATCTAGACCTCCTAGACCTCCCAGACCTCCCAGACCTCCTAGACCTCCCAGACCGGACAGAGAGACATCGGCCTGGACCCAGGTTACAGGGCGACGAGAGCCCTGAATGGACCTGAAAGAGAGAAAAGAAATGAGTCCTCTGTGGACTGTATCTGTGATGTCCTGCGAGGCCTACGGACAGGGTCACACGACCAGGCCAACCACACTTCAATAGAGGACTGCTGCTACAAGTCTCGGGAACCCGTGGGGGTCGCCCGAGAAGTGACAAATCAACCTACCTCAAACTATGGGAGAGATCCAAGAGGTCAGAGGGGGTGACCCCAAGATGACCAAGATGACCAAGATGACCAAGATGACGAAGACGACAACAACCTGGGTGCATCGGCCGGGAACAACAGATGCAAGTCTTCCCGCCGGATACCAAGCAACAACGTGACCCCTATCCTGTCGAGCCGTCCAGCCAGGGAACAACAGATGCAAGTCTTCCCGCTGGCTACCAGGGTAACAAGGTACCAAGATGGCAGAGGGGGTGTGGAGAGTCACAGCCACGTGACCCCACAATCGCCATCTCGTCCCCCAGTACAGACGCTATTAAGACAATGGAAAATGACCGACCAGGATGACAGAGGGGGTGTAAAGTGTCACAGCCAACTAAGTAACACTGGGTGGTATGACATCCTGATCTTATATATGATTATGGGGAATGTCTGTAGATTCTTCCTGGACAATGGAATAGAAACACGTTATGTGTAAACACATGTTAAAGTGCCACAAGTCAACGAGTGACACTTTGTATAATATTCTTATGTTTATTATATATGATTGGAGCTATGTATATGACCTGTATACTCTTTATACCCTTATAAAACTATGTTACAGTTAATGTGCAGTCGGAGTGAAGAGCAGGCCTGAGCTGAGAGCAAGTCGGCACAGTTTAACCCTGTCCGTTCTGCATAGAATATAGCCAGCAGTCTCCCTCGTCTGCATCCCCTTGAGTTGGGGCGAGTGAGAACGAAGGGGGGGGGGGGGCCCCTTCGGAATGCAATCTCTGAGCAGGGTGCTTTCCACAGCAGGTTGTCACACTCTGCGTAGAGTAGACAAGGATAGGTACAAGTGTGTGCATATATATGTGTACACTGTATGCTATATATATATGTACTGTATTATACATGTAAGTGTATCTGTATATATCTGTAGTATTTGTTGGGCTATGTACTATGTACTATGTACTCATGCTGGAGGTGTGAGTTGCTTTCACTTCAATACGGCTTGGTCTGTACAGATGCATCTGTCTCCCTCCCCCCATGAGACCTTGACAGACAGGGCCTCTTCCTGGAGCTCTCCGGCCGGCAGACGCATTAAACTGGTTAACCCTTTGTGGGGTCTGAATGAGATGAAAAGTGAAGGGACTTTCCACAGCAGACACAATGGGAGTCTGTTCCAGCAAAAACGTTACAATTACTTTCCAAGTTACGGCCTAGTGGAGTAGAAAGGGAGGAGAGCCAGTCCCCACGTACCGTGCACTGACTGGCTGGTGAAATGACATCACGGTGACAGCGCTGTATTTGGACCAATAAGCAGAAAAGATCTGGGGCCCTTTATAAAGGGCAACTGGCCAGATCACAGGCAGATTTTTACACTGAGCTGGATAGAGAGGAAGATGTTGCTTAGAGACTTTTTTGAGAGATGAGAAGAATGGTGCTTGACACTGGGCACAAGCCGTCCATGATGAGATGTTCTGTTTTCTGCTTATTTTAAACTGAATTGGAAATTTTCCACTTCAGTCTCTTCTTGTAACTAGCTTTTTCTAATTAAAATTACCTCTTTATAAACATCCTTTGTATCCTTTCTTCTGACCAGACGACCGGGTAAGCATGAAATGTGTTTTGTCTTGTAACTTCACCCCATGCATTTTTGATTAATGATGTAAAAACTTTAGAAGTGGGGCTTTATCCATACGGAGGCCTAAAGAGAAATATGTCAACCACGCGGTCCAGTACTGTGCCTGATTTATGATGAAAAAAACCTCCTGAGTGTGGCTTTCCCCGGACGGAGTAGACGGAGACATATGAATAGAATGAAATAGAATAAGTGGCTTTATCCCTAGCTACAATGGGATTATCAAGTAAAGCCATATAGTGATAATACGTGTACTGTAAAATGGGATTATCAAGTAAAGCCATATAGTGATAATACGTGTACTGTATAATGGGATTATCATGTAAAGCCATATAGTGATAATACGTGTACTGTATAATGGGATTATCAAGTAAAGCCATATAGTGATAATACGTGGGCTGTATAATGGGATTATCAAGTAAAGCCATATAGTGATAATACGTGTAACGGATAAGGGAAATGGACCTCATCTGAATAAAGAGAGTCCTTCCCAGTGCAAATAAAATAAAAGATTCCGCAACTTCAATCACTCGACCTAAGGTCGATGACTGACGGGGGTCGGAACGGTGCATTCGCTATCTCTTGTCGGTCAGTGGTAACAACAACATTTTGTAGACTCGTTTGGTTCTGCATGTCAACCACTTCGCAGGACGCTGTTTGATGTCAAGATAAGCAGACCAATGAGTTATGAAGTTATCGATCTGACCTAAGACCTAGCGTGGGCATTCAACATGGCGTCCCTGGGTGGGCATTTATACTAACCAAAATAGGTGCTAAACGGCCGAAGAAGACAGGACTACTGTCAAAAGCCTCTGGAGTAAAATTAAATCACAGATTTGGCTAAAATTAAAGTAGAAAGCTCTACTGGCGACTCGAGTGGAAGGCTCTACTCGGGGATATCACAAATGAATAGAAAGCTCTATCTTGGTGATTAAAGCAATGTTTACTCACAACTAAAGGGTAACATAATGTTTATAGAGCTCTGGGGGGAGTTACAAGTGCAACATAATTTCGTGCTTTGCCCACAGGAAGCGAACTGGCCCTACCCAAGGCGAGGGCTCCCTAGCCCAAAGACACTGTTTGTAAGGAGGGGAGACTGGATGTGAAGCGAAGTCAAAACGACCGTTCACAGAAAGGCGAGGGCTCCCTAGCCCAAAGACACTGTTTGTAAGGAGGGGAGACTGGATGTGAAGCGAAGTCAAAACGACCGTTCACAGAAAGGCGAGGGCTCCCTAGCCCAAAGACACTGTTTGTAAGGAGGGGAGACTGGATGTGAAGCGAAGTCAAAACGACCGTTCACAGAAAGGCGAGGGCTCCCTAGCCCAAAGACACTGTTTGTAAGGAGGGGAGACTGGATGTGAAGCGAAGTCAAAACGACCGTTCACAGAAAGGCGAGGGCTCCCTAGCCCAAAGACACTGTTTGTAAGGAGGGGAGACTGGATGTGAAGCGAAGTCAAAACGACCGTTCACAGAAAGGCGAGGGCTCCCTAGCCCAAAGACACTGTTTGTAAGGAGGGGAGACTGGATGTGAAGCGAAGTCAAAACGACCGTTCACAGAAAGGCGAGGGCTCCCTAGCCCAAATACACTGTTTGTAAGGAGGGGAGACTGGATGTGAAGCGAAGTCAAAACGACCGTTCACAGAAAGGCGAGGGCTCCCTAGCCCAAAGACACTGTTTGTAAGGAGGGGAGACTGGATGTGAAGCGAAGTCAAAACGACCGTTCACAGAAAGGCGAGGGCTCCCTAGCCCAAAGACACTGTTTGTAAGGAGGGGAGACTGGATGTGAAGCGAAGTCAAAACGACCGTTCACAGAAAGGCGAGGGCTCCCTAGCCCAAAGACACTGTTTGTAAGGAGGGGAGACTGGATGTGAAGCGAAGTCAAAACGACCGTTCACAGAAAGGCGAGGGCTCCCTAGCCCAAAGACACTGTTTGTAAGGAGGGGAGACTGGATGTGAAGCGAAGTCAAAACGACCGTTCACAGAAAGGCGAGGGCTCCCTAGCCCAAAGACACTGTTTGTAAGGAGGGGAGACTGGATGTGAAGCGAAGTCAAAACGACCGTTCACAGAAAGGCGAGGGCTCCCTAGCCCAAAGACACTGTTTGTAAGGAGGGGAGACTGGATGTGAAGCGAAGTCAAAACGACCGTTCACAGAAAGGCGAGGGCTCCCTAGCCCAAAGACACTGTTTGTAAGGAGGGGAGACTGGATGTGAAGCGAAGTCAAAACGACCGTTCAGAGAAAGGCGAGGGCTCCCTAGCCCAAAGACACTGTTTGTAAGGAGGGGAGACTGGATGTGAAGCGAAGTCAAAACGACCGTTCACAGAAAGGCGAGGGCTCCCTAGCCCAAAGACACTGTTTGTAAGGAGGGGAGACTGGATGTGAAGCGAAGTCAAAACGACCGTTCACAGAAAGGCGAGGGCTCCCTAGCCCAAAGACACTGTTTGTAAGGAGGGGAGACTGGATGTGAAGCGAAGTCAAAACGACCGTTCACAGAAAGGCGATGGCTCCCCTAGCCCAAAGATACTGTTTGTAAGGAGGGGAGACTGTATGTGAGGAGAAGCCAAAACGGCCGTTCACAGGACTGCGAGCTAACTAGCTCACCATCGGCTAACAAGCCAACGCTAGCTCAGGAGGAGCTAGCCCAGGAGATGCTAGCTCGGGAGGAGCTGGCATGCCAGAAGCTAGCTCAGGAGGAGCTAGCACAAGAGATGCTAGCTCGGGAGGAGCTGGCACGCCAGAAGCTAGCTCAGGAGGAGCTAGCACAAGAGAAGCTAGCTCAGGAGGAGCTAGCACGAGAGAAGCTAGCTCAGGAGGAGCTGGCACGCCCAAAGCTAGCTCAGGAGGAGCTAGCACAAGAGAAGCTAGCTCAGGAGGAGCTAGCACGAGAGAAGCTAGCTCAGGAGAGGCTGGCGCGGCAGATGCTAGCTCAGGAGAAGTTGGCACGGGTAGCTCAGAAGAAACTGGCGCAGCAGATGCTAGCTCATGAGAAGCTGGCACAGCAGATGCTCGCTCAGGAGATACAAGCACACGAGATGCTAGCTCGCATGTTGAGACATCTCAAAGGACTAGAGATCCCCGAAAGGGCCTCAATGGACCAACCGATGGAAAGAGAAGTAAGGACCCCCGGTCAAGATCCAGGGTATAAGATGGTGGAGAAACTAATCCCACAGGTGCGAGGCGGGAGCATGTCTCTCAATGATGCAGCAGGATCAGTCATGAATGGAACACCTATGCAAGGATCATGCTTACTGCTTGAAAAGCTATTCAGAGGAGTCCCAGGGGGTAACCCACTGGCAGCCCGATGCGCAGCATGGTCACAGGACCAGTTACGTATCGAATGTATGCTGTATGACCAAGTTAAAATGCTATCTGACAAAAGGGGGGCCTCCCAGGAGTTCCCCCCGAAAACAACCAAGGACAGAACAGGGAGCAGGAAGTACCAATACCTACCTGCAGACGAGTGGGCCGCACTAACCCCAGAACAGCAAGCAGAGGTGAGGACAATAAGGGAGGAATTCAAATCCCGGAAGCAGAGATGAGGGCAACAAAGGGAGAAATTACCTTCTGGGGCCCTGACACATGACACTCAAGCAAGTGCAAACTGCACTTGACATACCGCTCATCTGTCAAGAGGAATAATATATAGTGTTGTTGTCATTTAGGAAGAAACATAACATGGAATACTACATGCATTCTGTATATATTCTAAGTATAATATGTAAAGATGTCCGTCCTTGCTCTAAACCCAGAGTAAAGTAAAGTGAATTTGTAATCTATTTCATTCGGAAGGGATTTCCTGACAGCAACCATTTGGTGGGTTAGCACCCTACCAGCCATATCAGCTGCATGAGATGTACACTCACCAGCGCCTATGGGAAAAAAATTGAGACTCTGCAAACTCTCATCAAGCTTAGCACCTTGACGCGGGGGGACAGAGCGAGCATCAGGGTCTCTGTATCCGACGGGCCTATCAGATTTGTGGGGACTTGGAAGCCTCAGCATACAGGACGCTGTGGTGCTTGGGCGGCCAAGTCACTGGTTTATAGGTCTGTCAAAACGGATTGGAGGTTCCGGGGCTAAGAACATAAGTTCAAGTGAGTTGGGCTTTATACTATTTAAATAGGTATCAAAAGCCGAAAGAATATGAACCGAAATGACTGCTGTCAGGTGCCTCTGGAGTAGAATTAATTACAGATTTGAAAAAACCAAACGTAGAAGGTTCTACTCAAAGAAAGAATCACACTTAAAGTATATTTTTGTGATTGCAGTGAAAGATCACTCATGACTAAAAAGTTACGTAATGTTTTCTTACAGTCAAAAACGTAGAAGGTTCTACTCAAAGAAAGAATCACACTTAAAGTATATTTTTGTGATTGCAGTGAAAGATCACTCATGACTAAAAAGTTACGTAATGTTTTCTTACAGTCAAAAACGTAGAAGGTTCTACTCAAAGAAAGAATCACACTTAAAGTATATTTTTGTGATTGCAGTGAAAGATCACTCATGACTAAAAAGTTACGTAATGTTTTCTTACAGTCAAAAACGTAGAAGGTTCTACTCAAAGAAAGAATCACACTTAAAGTATATTTTTGTGATTGCAGTGAAAGATCACTCATGACTAAAAAGTTACGTAATGTTTTCTTACAGTCAAAAACGTAGAAGGTTCTACTCAAAGAAAGAATCACACTTAAAGTATATTTTTGTGATTGCAGTGAAAGATCACTCATGACTAAAAAGTTACGTAATGTTTTCTTACAGTCAAAAACGTAGAAGGTTCTACTCAAAGAAAGAATCACACTTAAAGTATATTTTTGTGATTGCAGTGAAAGATCACTCATGACTAAAAAGTTACGTAATGTTTTCTTACAGTCAAAAACGTAGAAGGTTCTACTCAAAGAAAGAATCACACTTAAAGTATATTTTTGTGATTGCAGTGAAAGATCACTCATGACTAAAAAGTTACGTAATGTTTTCTTACAGTCAAAAACGTAGAAGGTTCTACTCAAAGAAAGAATCACACTTAAAGTATATTTTTGTGATGACTAAAAAGTTACGTAATGTTTTCTTACAGTCAAAAACGTAGAAGGTTCTACTCAAAGAAAGAATCACACTTAAAGTATATTTTTGTGATTGCAGTGAAAGATCACTCATGACTAAAAAGTTACGTAATGTTTACTTACAGTCGAAACCTAATTAGAAAAATAGGTACCAGGTCACCTGAACTAGAAATAACCTAATGTTTACTTAAAATCAGAATAAGTCCTGCATAAGTCCTGCTACTGTGACGGAAGTGGAACCGGTGTAATAATACAGGCTGGTGTTATCAGCAGGAGCTGAGTCTATAAGAGGCTACATAGCCTGAATCTACAAGCTGGCTAACTAGCCGGAGCTAATACCAGACATAAACAGTAACTAACTACCCAGTCTGGACCGAGACAAGCACAACACAAGGTAGACCCCCTGTGCAAGAAGGAAGTGGACGGAAACAACAGTCCGAAAGGTCTGTGAACAATGTGCGCTGGTAAGGGGGACAAAACCTGAACCAGTACCATCGAGACGAATAGCAGGCTGAAATAGCCATTGCGAGCAGGCTGAAATAGCCATTGCGAGCAGGCTGAAATAGCCATTGCGAATAGGAGCGAATAGCAGGCTAACTAGCCATTGCTAAAAGGACGAGGCTACTCACATGATCAGACAGGTATATGATAACCTTGGACATGCCGGAAGTAAGAGGATGTTGGTATACCTGAGAACTAACAACATTCTCATACCTAAAGCCAAACAAAGAGCGATAACAGTCCGAAAGGCCTGTGAACAATGTGCGCTGGTAAAGGTGCGCTGGTAAAGGGACAAAACCTGAACCAGTGCCACACTCTTAGACGGGGGGGGGGGGGGGGCTGTCCCCCGGAGTCAGTGGACGACGCAGCGAATGGCAAGAAGGAATATACTGACTCAGGTCAGAAATCGGAAATGGAGGAAGACCGGGATAGGTCAAGCTCCAGAGCATCCTCAGGGTCCTCATCTAGACCTCCCAGACCTCCCAGACCTCCCAGACCTCCTAGACCTCCCAGACCGGACAGAGAGACATCGGCATGGACCCAGGTTACAGGGCGACGAGAGTCCTGAAGGGACCTGAAAGAGAGAAAAGAAATTAGTCCTCTGTGGACTGTATCTGTGATGTCCTGCGAGGCCTACGGACAGGGTCACACGATAGGTCAAGCTCCAGAGCATCCTCAAGGTCCTCATCTAGACCTCCCAGACCTCCCAGACCTCCCAGACCTCCCAGACCTCCTAGACCTCCCAGACCGGACAGAGAGACATCGGCCTGGACCCAGGTTACAGGGCGACGAGAGCCCTGAATGGACCTGAAAGAGAGAAAAGAAATGAGTCCTCTGTGGACTGTATCTGTGATGTCCTGCGAGGCCTACGGACAGGGTCACACGACCAGGCCAACCACACTTCAATAGAGGACTGCTGCTACAATTCTCGGGAACCCGTGGGGGTCGCTCGAGAAGTGACAAATCAACCTACCTCAAACTATGGGAGAGATCCAAGAGGTCAGAGGGGGTGACCCCAAGATGACCAAGATGACCAAGATGACCAAGATGACGAAGACGACAACAACCTGGGTGCATCGGCCGGGAACAACAGATGCAAGTCTTCCCGCCGGATACCAAGCAACAACGTGACCCCTATCCTGTCGAGCCGTCCAGCCAGGGAACAACAGATGCAAGTCTTCCCGCCGGCTACCAGGGTAACAAGGTACAAAGATGGCAGAGGGGGTGTGGAGAGTCACAGCCACGTGACCCCACAATCGCCATCTCGTCCCCCAGTACAGACGCTATTAAGACAATGGAAAATGACCGACCAGGATGACAGAGGGGGTGTAAAGTGTCACAGCCAACTAAGTAACACTGGGTGGTATGACATCCTGATCTTATATATGATTATGGGGAATGTCTGTAGATTCTTCCTGGACAATGGAATAGAAACACGTTATGTGTAAACACATGTTAAAGTGCCACAAGTCAACGAGTGACACTTTGTATAATATTCTTATGTTTATTATATATGATTGGAGCTATGTATATGACCTGTATACTCTTTATACCCTTATAAAACTATGTTACAGTTAATGTGCAGTCGGAGTGAAGAGCAGGCCTGAGCTGAGAGCAAGTCGGCACAGTTTAACCCTGTCCGGTCTGCATAGAATATAGCCAGCAGTCTCCCTCGTCTGCATCCCCTTGTGTTGGGGCGAGTGAGAACGAAGGGGGGGGGGGGGCCCCTTCGGAATGCAATCTCTGAGCAGGGTGCTTTCCACAGCAGGTTGTCACACTCTGCGTAGAGTAGACAAGGATAGGTACAAGTGTGTGCATATATATGTGTACACTGTATGCTATATATATATGTACTGTATTATACATGTAAGTGTATCTGTATATATCTGTAGTATTTGTTGGGCTATGTACTATGTACTATGTACTCATGCTGGAGGTGTGAGTTGCTTTCACTTCAATACGGCTTGGTCTGTACAGATGCATCTGTCTCCCTCCCCCCATGAGACCTTGACAGACAGGGCCTCTTCCTGGAGCTCTCCGGCCGGCAGACGCATTAAACTGGTTAACCCTTTGTGGGGTCTGAATGAGATGAAAAGTGAAGGGACTTTCCACAGCAGACACAATGGGAGTCTGTTCCAGCAAAAACGTTACAATTACTTTCCAAGTTACGGCCTAGTGGAGTAGAAAGGGAGGAGAGCCAGTCCCCACGTACCGTGCACTGACTGGCTGGTGAAATGACATCACGGTGACAGCGCTGTATTTGGACCAATAAGCAGAAAAGATCTGGGGCCCTTTATAAAGGGCAACTGGCCAGATCACAGGCAGATTTTTACACTGAGCTGGAGAGAGAGGAAGATGTTGCTTAGAGACTTTTTTGAGAGATGAGAAGAATGGTGCTTGACACTGGGCACAAGCCGTCCATGATGAGATGTTCTGTTTTCTGCTTATTTTAAACTGAATTGGAAATTTTCCACTTCAGTCTCTTCTTGTAACTAGCTTTTTCTAATTAAAATTACCTCTTTATAAACATCCTTTGTATCCTTTCTTCTGACCAGACGACCGGGTAAGCATGAAATGTGTTTTGTCTTGTAACTTCACCCCATGCATTTTTGATTAATGATGTAAAAACTTTAGAAGTGGGGCTTTATCCATACGGAGGCCTAAAGAGAAATATGTCAACCACGCGGTCCAGTACTGTGCCTGATTTATGATGAAAAAAACCTCCTGAGTGTGGCTTTCCCCGGACGGAGTAGACGGAGACATATGAATAGAATGAAATAGAATAAGTGGCTTTATCCCTAGCTACAATGGGATTATCAAGTAAAGCCATATAGTGATAATACGTGTACTGTAAAATGGGATTATCAAGTAAAGCCATATAGTGATAATACGTGTACTGTATAATGGGATTATCAAGTAAAGCCATATAGTGATAATACGTGTACTGTATAATGGGATTATCAAGTAAAGCCATATAGTGATAATACGTGGGCTGTATAATGGGATTATCAAGTAAAGCCATATAGTGATAATACGTGTAACAGATAAGGGAAATGGACCTCATCTGAATAAAGAGAGTCCTTCCCAGTGCAAATAAAATAAAAGATTCCGCAACTTCAATCACTCGACCTAAGGTCGATGACTGACGGGGGTCGGAACGGTGCATTCGCTATCTCTTGTCGGTCAGTGGTAACAACAACATTTTGTAGACTCGTTTGGTTTTGCATGTCAACCACTTCGCAGGACGCTGTTTGATGTCAAGATAAGCAGACCAATGAGTTATGAAGTTATCGATCTGACCTAAGACCTAGCGTGGGCATTCAACACTGATTTATTGCAGTTTAGTTTAAGAAAGTTATTTTGCATCCATGTTTTGATGTCTGTGAGGCAGGTGCTGAGGGTGGAGAGAGTGGCTGGAGTGATAGTCTTGGTGGAGAGGTAGAGCTGAGTGTCCTCTGCATAACAGTGAAAATGGAGGCCATGTTGGCGGAGAATCAGACCAAGTGGAAGGATGTAGAGGATGAAGAGCAGGGGACCAAGTACTGAGCCTTGGGGGACACCATGAGTGATGGGGGCAGTGGGGGATTTGCAGTTGTTGATAGAGATGAATTGGTGCCTCTGTGAGAGGTATGATTGGAGCAAGGTGAGGGGGATTCCGGAGATGCCAACGGAGGACTGGAGACGAGTGATGAGGATGGGGTGACTGATGGTGTCAAAAGCAGCGCTGAGGTCTAGGAGAATGAGGATGGAGAGGGAACCAGAGTCGGCAGAGAGGAGTATGTCGTTGGTGACCTTTAGAAGAGCAGTTTCGGTGCTGTGTTTGGTGCGGAATCCGGATTGAAATGTATCATAAAGGTTATTGTTGTCGAGGTAGGATTTTAATTGGGAGGCAATGGCTCGCTCAATTATTTTTGAGAGGAAGGGGAGGTTGGAAATGGGGCGGAAATTATCAAGGGTTTCAGGGTTGAGACCGGGTTTTTTTAGTAGGGGGGTGACAGAAGCAATTTTGAGGGCGGGGGGAAATAGGCCAGTGGTCAGAGAGGTGTTTACGATGGAGGTGATTAGGGGAGAAAGGGCAGGGAGACAAGCCTTGACTAGGATGGAGGGGATAGGGTCCAGGATGCAGGTAGAAGTTTTCATTGTAGAGAGAATGGAGGATAGGTCCGATGCAGTGATTTCAGTGAAGGATGTAAAAGAAAGGTGTCCCTCACAGAAAGGTGAAATAAGGCAAAAACCATGACAGGACCCCCCCTCTAGGGGGCGGCTCCAGACGGACCCCCTGAGACATGTGTCCGAAACTCCCGAACAAGCTCAGGGTCCAAGATGTCCCTGGCCGGAACCCACGTGCGCTCCTCTGGCCCATAACCCTGCCAGTCCACCAGGTACTGTATACCCCTACCAACCCGCCTACTGGACAGGATACGCCATACATTATACACAGGTTGGCCATCAACGAATCGAGGGGGAGGTGGAGGTCTCTCTGCAGGAACCAACCTGCTCCTCCGAACCGGCTTAAGGCGGGATACGTGAAATGTAGGGTGTACCCTCATCGACAAGGGTAACCGAAGACGCATCGTGACTGGGTTTATCTTGCGAACAATAGTGAAAGGGCCCACAAAACAGGGAGCGAGTTTGCGCGACTCCACCCGTAATGGAAGGTCGTGTGTGGAAAGCCACACCTGTTGGCCCACACGGTAGGAAGGCGCAGGGCGACGGTGTACATCCGCCGACCGTTTGTGCCGGGGACCGACGGACCGTCGTCCGTCGCCCGAGACCGACGGATAAACGCCTCGGCAGATGGCACCCCCACGTCCCTCTCCTGTTCAGGAAACAGTGGAGGCTGATACCCAAATTGAACCTCAAATGGGGAGAGACCAGTGGATGCATTGCACAATGAATTATGTGCATATTCTGCCCATGCCAGTTGGTGACTCCAAGTGGTCGGATTGGAGGAGGCCAAGCAGCGAAGCGTACTCTCCATAGACTGGTTGGTGCGCTCTGTTTGCCCATTGCTCTCCGGGTGGAACCCTGATGACAGGCTAACCGTCACACCCAGTATAGCACAGAATGCCTTCAAAAACCGAGCAGTAAACTGGGGTCCACGGTCCGACACCACGTACTGGCAGATGCCATGAATTCGGAAGACATGGTCAACATGGTCTCCTGAGCAGATGGCAGCTTGACCAGCGGAATGAAGTGAGCTGCTTTGGAGAACCTATCCACCACCACCATGATGACGCTGTGACCATCAGAAGGAGGCAGACCAGTCACAAAATCCATGGCGATGTGGATTACTAGGAATGGGCAAAGGATGAAGCAGCCCTGGTGGTGACTGTTGAGAAACTTTGTTCCGTGCACAAACGGGGCAGGCTGCCACAAATTCCCGAATGTCCTTCACCATACCAGGCCACCAGAACCTTCTGGCCAAGAAGTCACGAGTTCTGTGCACTCCGGGATGTCCTGTCAGCCGAGAGGAGTGGCCCCACTTCAACACCCGAGAACGAATGCCGTTTGGTACAAATAACCGACCCGGGGGCACCCCACCCGGATCTGGTTCCAAACGTTGTGCCCTCCGTACATCAGAGTCAATGCTCCATGTCACAGGAGCTAGGATCTGTCCTGCAGGAACAATGGGCTCAGGAGGATGGTCCTCCTCTGACCCATCATATAACCGGGAAAGAGCATCCGGCTTGATATTTTTAGACCCGGGACGATACGTCAGGAGGAAATTAAACTGAGAGAAAAACAGTGACCAGCGAGTTTCTCCTCTGAGCACCCTGGATATATTCCAAATTTGTATGGTCTGTCCAGACTGTGAATGGGTGTTCAGCTCCCTCTAGCCAATGGCGCCACTCCTCCAATGCCAACTTGACCGCCAACAGCTCTCTGTCCCCAACATCATAGTTTCTTTCAGCCGGCGAGAGCCCACGTGAATAGTACGCACATGGGTGTACCTTACCGTCGGACGATGAGCGTTGAGACAGAATAGCTCCAACTCCAAGCTCAGAAGCATCCACCTCGACGATAAATGGCAGGGATGGGTTAGGAGTAATGAGGATAGGCTCAGAACTGAACCTTCTCCTAAGCTCAATGAATGCTGCCTCAGCCTTGGGAGTCCACTGGAAATGGGAAGGTGCTGTCTTCCTGGTGTGTGCAGTGATAGGTGCTACCACTGAACAGAAATTACGAATAAAACGACGGTAGAAGTTTGCAAATCCTAGGAATCGTTGCACCTGCTTGACCGAGATGGGTGTAGGCCAGTCTGTCACTGCTGACACCTTCTTGGGGTCCATTTGAATCCTCCCCTCAGATACAATGAATCCCAGAAAGGACACAGAGCAGACATGGAAGGCACACTTCTCAGCCTTCACAAACAACCGTGCATCCAAAAGGCACCTCAAGACCTGTCTGACATGTTTGACATGGTCAGAAATGGACTTGGAGAATATCTTCTAAGTAGACGAAAACAAACTTTTCCAACATCTCCCTGAGCACGTCATTGATTAACGCCTGAAAACTGAAGGGGCATTAGTAAGACCAAATGGCATCACCAGGTATTCGTAGTGACCATTATGAGTGTTGAACGCGGTCTTCCACTCATCCCCTTGGCGTATGCGCACCAGATTGTAGGCATTGCGGAGATCAAGTTTGGTAAAAACGGATGCCCCCTGGAGGCGTTCGAACGCCGAGTTCATCAGGGGAAGGGGATACCGGTTTTTTACTGTAATGCTGTTCAGACCTCTGTAGTCGATGCAGGGTCTCAGTTCTCCATCCTTTTTTCCCACAAAAAAGAATCCAGCACCCGCAGGTGAAGTGGAAGGTCTAATAAATCCGGTAGCCACAGCCTCCTTGATGTAGGTGTTCCTAGCTGCGCTTTCGGGGACCGACAACGAGTACAAGGAACCACGAGGGGGAATAGAGACCGGCTGCAATTCGATGGCGCAATCATAAAGGATGGTGACCCTTTGTTTGCTAAACACCTCACTGAGGTCAGCATAGACAGTGGGAACTCCCTCTGGTAACGGGTGTGACTCCACGCTCATGATGTTGGTGCTCTCCATGAGGGGGTCAGCTGTACAAGTAAGCGAGGAGAAGTCCTCACACAGAGCCTCTAAACTGTCTAAACTGTCCTCCGCCAGAACCTCCTCACCGAGGGAGTCCCAATCAAACTGTGGATCCCATTCCAAACTCCCATCCTGATCGACAGATGGCTGGGAGTGCAATGGTTGAGAGAGTGGGCTCTGGAAACCAAGACCGCCCACTGCTTCAACAGGATCACAACCGCTCTGACTAAACTGATCATAACTCATGGGTGACAGAGGAATTTGGAAACAACAGTGATGGCATTGGGAGCCCCACTGTGTGACAGTGGCCCTCTCCTCACCCCAATTTATCTGTGGCTTGTGTTTACTAAGCCAAGAATGGCCCAGCACAATGGGATACGTGGGGGAATCCACCAAAAAGAATCGAATGCGCTCAGAATGGGTCCCATAAGCAACCCGCTTAGATAAATAATTTGTTTATTTTGGTGACACTGCCTGTACCCAATGGCCGTCCATCAAGCGCTGTGACACTACAGGGCTTATGGAGGGAATGTACAGGTATTTTAGAGTCCTCAGCCCATCGAGAATCGATGAAACTGTCCACTGCCCCTAAGTCTAAAAAGGCGTCAACCTTAACAGACTGCCTATTCCAGCCTAAAACCACAGGCAAAAAGGTTAGAAAGGTGGTGATGTGATGTCTCACTAGTGTCTCTCGGCCCACTAGCGAGACTGACCGTTTCCCTTCAGTTTCGGACACTCCACCCTCGTGTGACCTTTTCTCCTGCAGTACCGGCACCAGTCCACATGAGAACCAGTCTGCCTGGAGTCACGCACAGAAGTGCTGTCCACCTGCATAGGTTCAGACGAGCTGGCCACTGAAGGTTGTGGAGGAAAGGACGAAACCTCCTCCAGCGGGACATGAAAACGTTGGCCCCGCCTCTCACGCTCACGGTCTCTGATCCGGTTATCAACGCGTATGGCGGTAGTGACCAGTGTGTCAAAATTGTCTGGAGATCCCACAACCGCCAAAGCATCTTTAACCTCATTAGATAACGCGTTGGTGAACAAAGTGATGAGTGGTCCCTCAGGCCAGCCTGTAGCCCCAGCCAGTGTCCTGAAAGCGATGGAAAACTCAGCTACACTACTGGCGCCCTGGCGCATGCGCGTCAGCTTCATGGCGACCTCTTTATCGTAGAGTTCATGATCAAAAACGATCTCCATCTCATTCATGAGTCCCTGTGAGTCGTTTAAAACTGGAGCCTGAGCCCGTATGAGTGGAACAGCCCAATCGAGGGCAGGTCCCTCCAACAGGGATAGAATTAGGGCAACACGTGAATCCTCAGACTGAAAACGAGAAGGCTGGGCTCTGTACACTATTTGGCATTGTGCCAGAAAACCACAGCATTTACCTGACTCCCCGCTAAAGCGCGAGGGGAGCTGAACTTTAGCCTCACGAGGAAATGGCTGTGGTACTGTGTGTTGTGCTTGAGGGACGTTAGGACATATTTGGGAAGATACTTGTGCATTGGCTATGCTGTCAGCCAGATTACGCATGGAACCTTCCATCTTGCACAACCCTTCATACCTCTCCCCACGCTGTATCACCATGAGTGCTTGTTGCTCTTGTAATTGTTTGATAGCTTCCATATGTGAAAGTAATTCTTGACGTTCGAGACCAGTATTATCCGATGACCCATTCATGGCTTTTTCATTCTGTGAGGGCTGTGGGTGTGTGTGTGGATCATGAGCAGATAATAGGGATTCTTAAAGTTATACGTAAAACGGATAACCACTAACTGCTTACGCAGACGTTTTAGGAGAAGGGGAAAAATAAACAACACAAAACAACCTTTACAGGTGGAAGCCTCAAAGTGAGTATTCAAGAAAATAAGTAATGTCCAAAAAAACAGGACGACACTCATTAAAGAGGTATTGTAGAGAAAATAAATAAGTCACAAAGGCAACTCCTAAAAAACAGAGTTTATATTGCAAACATAAAACAATAAACCTCCACCATGGGAGTTTATGTCCAAAGGGCAGTTCCAAAAGAACAAAAGAAAACACTACCATAAATGACTCAGCCTTTATAAAATAAAGTGTAAACTAAGCCAGTAGACGAAAACAAGTATAGCTACAAAAGTCAGACTACTGCTTGACCTTACTCCTAGAACGCACCTCACCCCTGCCCACTTTGACAATAAAGGATGGCTTAGAGTAGACGACAGAGTACAGCAACTTAGTTAGGGTTAGACTTCTTTTTCTTTTTTCTGCACTCCGGGCAATACCATGTCTTGCTTTTTGGTAGCCTTTTGAGGGATGGAACCTGGGATGGAACCAGTCATCACAGGTGTCACAGCCAACCATGCTCTCTGATTCTGTTGTTGTTTTACACAAGCAGTAGACTGGAGTGCTTGTGCTGCTGGCCGCCTGTTGCTCCTGTTGGGTGGGTAACACTGGTCAATTTGTGGCAACATTCTTTTTATTATTTATTTTTTATTTAAAAAATATTATTTTGTATAACTCACCCTGCCATACAGTCACAGTGACCTGCAACCACCTTTCCCGTGCCATCTAAGGCCACCCAAGGATGATGTGGATCATCATTCACTCTGTAGGATGGTCTGACATCCGCCCGCAACAAGGTGCACCTTGTCAGTTTCCGGTGGAACACGGTTTCTACCCAACCAGAGACAAAGAAGCGGTATGCCTCTAAAGACTTATAGTTCTCCATGGCTTCTGATGAGAATACACCTGAAATAACATAAGACATAATGTAACTCTGGCCTGATCAATATTCTTCAGTTTTTTATCTTATCTTATCTCCTATCGGTACTGTTGTCATTATGAATTGAAAATGGGGGACCCTGATGTAAACAAGACGAAAGTCTTCCTCTGGTCTGCATCCCCTTAACAATTGTGTGTATTGAGCTGTACTGTATTGTACCCATTTTGCAATCTGTTAATACAATTTCCATTCAATTACTGTATCTATGGAGGACAAACATGTCATGTCCAAATGTCATATCTAGCTACAGGCTATTCAATGGCACATTTTCATATTATTCCTTGCACAGGGCTTAATATTTCTCTTTTCTAACAGAGAATTGAAATAAAATATCCCTATAGGCCGTAAAGTGAATGCTGTATCGTTTCACCCCTTTTTTAAAGTTTTAAATAGACAATAATAAAAATAGTAGATGTAAACAAGACGAAAGTCTTTCTCTGGTCAGTATTGTACCCATTGTAGTGGAATATACTATGGAATATATTACATTGGATGCCATTTTGTCACAGGAAAGATTAGCCTCTAGGATGGAACTGTGACCGTACTGTATCAACCAGATGCATTTGACACCTCCCTGCCCCCTCTCCTTGATGAGGTGTTAATAGGTGGGTAGGTGGGGTGGGGGGCTGTACATTGATGGGGGGGGGGGGGGGGGGGGGTGTCTCAACACTGTTTTTTTCAAGTCAGGTCAAGTCAGCTTTATTTGAACTCTGCAGAGGAAGGATGAACTTTGCAATGTACAAACGTCTTTCTCTGGTCTGCATCCCCTTAACAATTGTGTGTATTGACTGTAGTTTACCCATTCTGCAATGGTAATAAAATTCTCATTGTAAAAAAACAAGTTGTATCTATTCTATTCTACTATTTTATTGCACTGCACTATTTTACTCTGTCTATTTTATCTTACTATTTTTTAGATTGCTGGACAGTAGTCCAGATGTGACAAAACTAGTGATTGTATGACTTGCTTGGTACAGTAGCTGTGTCTGTTAAAAAATAGGCATTCCGTCTAATAATTGAAATACTTCTGCTCATTTTTGTTACAGTATTGTAGTGGCCATACTGGTTGTTTACATCAGGGTCCCCCATTTTCAATTCATCGTAACATATATGACATACACGACATACAGATAGACAGTACTGCTACATCTATACATTTATGACATACCAGATTTGCAAATACAGTACTGTTTGTGATACATAGTAGTATAGACATAGCAGCATAGGTAGTACTGTAGTAGTAGATAGTAATACATACTGTACTGTATTCTAATGATATTCCTACTTCTGCAGTAGTTGCATTTATTTTACAACATATTCAAAATAGTTTTGGGAGCAGGACTAAGTGGATTATGACTTCTGGAATCTATTCAGTTCATGACAACAATACATGACAACAATAACAATACACTCTTGTATTTATTAATGTCCAGATGTGACAAAATGGCATCCAATGTAAAAAAAAAAAGTCAATCAACGAACTCGATTCTTGTACCGGATCTCCTCCCTGGTAAACAAGAATACCCTGAAGACTCTGGCAGGAGCACTCATTCAAGGGTACTACGACTATGCTTGCACCTCATGGTACCAAAGCACCTCAAAGGCACTAAAAACCAAATTACAAACATCTCAAAACAAACTAATCAGACTACTGCTTGACCGACTCCTAGAACCCACCTCACCCCTGCACACTTTGCCAACCTAGGATGGCTTAGAGTAGACAACAGAGTACAGCAACTTGCAATGGGCCTGGTCTACAAGATACACTACACGACCAAGGTACCCATGTACATGTCAAAATACTTCCCAAAGGTCAGTGAATACCATGATCACAACACCAGAGGGAGCTCCACAAATCATGTAAAACCCAGATTCGGCTCAAACAAGGGACTAAACACGTTTCGCAATTATGCCACAACAATGTGGAACGCCCTACCCAAAGCTGTAAAGGAATGTAAATCACTACCCACCTTCAAAAACACTCTCAAAGAACACCTACGGGAGACTGCAATTCAAAACTGGCCCCTACAAATGTCCTAACCCAGTTGTACAATAAAGACCAAGCATGGCTTTGTCAGTATTCCAATGTACAGCCCCACCCAACCCCACCCCACCTACCCAACCTCCTCCAATGTACAGTTTCCATGGCAAATGTATGTCAGTATTCCAATGTACAGTGTCACCCCCCCCCTACCCAACCCCCCCCCCCCCCCCCCCACCTCCAATGTACAGCCCCACCCCACCTACCCAACCTCCCCCAATGCACAGTTTCTATGTCAAATGTATATACTCTTCTTCTGGATTTTTTTAGTATCACAAACAGTACTGTATTTGAAAATCTGGTATGTCATAAATGTATAGATGTAGCAGTACTGTCTATCTGTATGTCATGTGTGTCATATGATGAATTGAAAATGGGGGACCCTGATGGAAACAAGACGAAAGTCTTTCTCAGGTCTGCATCCTCTTAGCAATTGTATGTATTGAGCTGTACTGTACTGTACCCATTCTGCAATCTGTTAATAAACTTTTCAATCAATCAATCAAGTGAATAGGAAAATATGATTATTCGATCCACAGGACAGCCTGATCACAAGAGTCGACGGTCCAGTTTACATTTTAACATAGATAAATGCCTTGTATTTTCAATTCATCATAACATAATATGACATACACGACATACAGATAGACAGTACTGCTACTGTACATCTATCCAGCTAAATGAACGTTAGCTAATGTTACGGCCAGCCTTGCGGTCGCATTCTATTTTTCGAGGGACCATAACCATAACGTTAACTTGACAGCAAATGTGGGTATGCTTTATTTGAGCAGTTGCTAGTGTTAGTTGATTGTCGTTCTGACATAACTTCAGTAAACAAACGAACGGTAAACCTAAGTTATCTTACCAGATTAATTCACTACACGATCCACCAGCCTGCTCAATCCAGTTACATTCCCCCCAGAGCGTAACTAGAGCCACAGTCTGCGAATCAGAGGCAGAGTAGGGCGGGTCTTCGGTGCCAGCACGTTGGGTTGTCTCGTAAAAAATAATACTGCACTGTATCTAGCTGATTATCCTTAAAAAACGCACGTTAATCAAAAATACCACACCATTACTGTACCCATGACAGTCAAATAATCAACAGAAAAGCATTACATTGCAAAATAATATGTCCAAGACTAGTGTCGCATGCACACACACACACACAGATTGTACAATAGCCCCCTCTCTCCACCGTGTAACTCGACTCCCCCTACTGGTTGAACCAGGCAGAGCAGCGTCAGCTGACGTCATCTGCGTCAACAACCGGCATCTAGCTTGCTACCGGCGTTAGAGACCTCGTTTTCCAGTCCCACATCTGTAAGGCACAATTATTGACAAGTTTTTTTTTTTTTGGTTTTTTTTATAATTTTCTCGCAAATGTCCTTTTCTTCTTTCTTAATCGTATCCTAGGGCCAGAGGTTACTAGCACATAGCCTTAAGGAGGGATCGTTATGATCGCTAGGTCAGTCAAGTCAGAAAAAACAGTGAGTGTATATCTCCATGTATCAGTCTATGAGTGTATATCTCCATGTATCAGTCTATGGGTGCATATCTCCATGTATCAGTCTATGGGTGTATAGCTATGCATCAGTCTATGGGTGTATGTCTATGTATCAGTCTATGGGTGTATATGAATGAATTTGAATGAATGAATGAATGAATGAATGAATTTTTTATTCACACACACACACGATACATTTTACATGCGAGTATCCTCATGTGATAACATGTCGCAAATTGTGTGCATGTGCCAGGTCTCCCAAGAAGCTATTTAAAGCTTTTGGAGGGAGCCTGAACACAGATACAAACAGTATATGAACAAACAAAACAATAACAAAAAAAAAAAACAAAAAAAATACAACGTGGGTAGGTTTACACACCTACCTACTAACTGACATATAACAGAGATACATAATACAGACAATTTTATTCCTAAGTTATAATTTTAATTAGAGATATGATTTTATCAGTTCCTCTTTCAGTGATTTTTTAAAGGTTTTAAAGGTATTTTTAGATTTTCATCAAGCTTGTTCCAGATCTGTGGACCCCTGCACGCTATGCTTAGGCTAGCACAATTTAGCCTTCTCCTCTTGCCAGATATAAGATGCTTGTTTCTTGTGTTGTGGATGTGCAGTGGTTGGCAGACTGGGACAAGCTCAGACAGTCTGTGATTCATGTTGTTGACAACTTGATACATAATTGATGCGTTTTGATGAATGTTAAATTCAGCGAGCCTCAGGAGACCAAAGCGATGGAAAAGAGGCTTTGAGGGCGCTCGATACCCGGACCATGACAGCACTCGTAGTACCCTCTTTTGTAGGCTTTCTAGTTTTTTGAGATGGCTGGGGTATGTGTTGCACCATATGACGTTACAGTAATTAATGAGGGGTTCAAACAGGGTTTTGTATAAAGTGAGAAGGGCAGGCAAGGGAAGAAAATGACGTATTTTGCAGAATAAGCCAACATATTTGGACAGTTTTGTTTGTAGGTATTTTATGTGGCATTTGAAGTTGAGTGACTCATCGATGATGACCACCAGGAATTTTGTGGACGCCACTCTTGACAGCTCCTTTCCATTTATTTTTATGCACATGTGATGTGTGTGCATCCGATTTGAGTGGAAGACAATAAAGTTTGTTTTGCTGAGATTTAGTGATAACTTGTTGCATTTGAACCAGGTGTCCACTTTTTGTAGTTCTGTATTGAGTAGATCTTGTAGCTTGAGTGGATTTTTATGTGACAGAAACAAATTAGTGTCATCAGCGAATATAACTTTGTGCAGAAGTACAGATGAGTTGACAAAGTCATTTATATAGAGAATAAATAGTAAAGTCCCTAGAATTGACCCCTGGGGGACCCCATATTTGATGTCCATTTTATTGATTTGTGATTTTTTATATCGACGTACTGTTGCCTACCATGTAAATAGCTACTGAACCAGTTGAGAGCCAGACCCCTTATGCCATAATGGTGTAGTTTCCCAAGTAGAATGGTGAAGTCAATGGTGTCAAAAGCCTTTGATAGATCCAGGAAAACGCCCACCCCACAATCACCCTGATCAATGGCATCATGTATTTTTTCTATTAGGTCTAATATTGCCATGTTTGTAGTTCTTTTTTTCCTGAAGCCGTATTGTGAATTGGTGCGTATATCTAGCTTGGTGGTGTAATCGCTTAATCTATTGTACACAACTCTCTCATAGACTTTGGATAGAGCTGGTAATACGGATATTGGACGGTAATTAGGGATGCTCGATATTGGCTTTTTTACCGATACCGATATTCCGATATTGTCCAACTCTTAATTTCGATACCGATACCGATACCGATATCAACCGATACCGATATATGCAGGGTTTCCCCCCCAAAAAACTGAATAATTTCAGGTAACTAATAATTTCACTGGATGCATTCAAAAGGCTTTCTAAATGTAAGCATTATCTGTGCAAAATATGATAATTAAAAAAGTAAAAATTAACATTACATATCTCTTGTTGTTGAATTAAACCAACATGCATACTTTTGACAATAAATAAAATAAGAATAGGTTCTTACTTGCTTGCCTGGGTAAATAAATGTTAAATAAATGTAAAAAAAAAAATTTTTTTTTTACCGATACCGATATTTTCCGATATCACATTTTACTGCCGATATCGGCCGATAATATCGGTCGGCCGATAATATCGGACATCCCTAACGGTAATTATTAATTATCTATGTATCAGTCTATGGGGTTCTATGAATATGAACATCTGATGTCCTCATGGCTCTTCCGCTTCCTGTAGAAGACAAACCTTGGTGATAGGCCTGTCCAGATAGCTGGTCTTCATCTTTATCTGTACTTGACGGACAAGTCCTCTTCTATCTGGGATAGCTTTCACAATCCTTCCTGTAAGCCATGAGTTACGAGGTGCAGAGTCATAAATTATGAGCACAATATCGCCAACAATGAAGTTGCGCTCGACACTTGACCACTTCTGACGTTCCTGCAGTAGAGGTAGGTATTCCTTGACCCATCTTTTCCAGAATAAGTTAGAAATATACTGCACTTGTTTCCATCTGCGACGAGCATATATATCCTCCTTCTGAAACTGTCCTGGTGGCAAAGATGGCATGGTTTTAAGCAGCAGAAGGTGGTTAGGAGTAAGGGCTTCCAAATCGTTTGGGTCAGTAGATGCTTTAGTGATGGGACGGCTGTTGATGATAGCTTCTGTTTCGCAAAGGACTGTGTGAAGACCTTCTTCATCAAGGTTTTGCACCTTCAGGCAAGAGTTCAGGACCTTCCTCACAGACCTTATCAGTCTCTCCCATACTCCTCCATGATGTGATCCAGTAGGGGGATTGAAAACCCACTTGATGCCTTTCTGAAGGAGAGTGTTGTTAATTTGAGCAAGATTCCAATGTTCCATTGCCTCCTTCAACTGACGCTCAGCTCCAACAAAGTTGGTTCCGTTGTCTGAGCGTAATTCCAGGACTTGTCCACGTCTTGCTATGAAGCGTCGAAGAGCATTGATAAAGGAGTCTGTATCCAATGATGATGCCACTTCAATGTGGATGGCTCTTATGGATAAACATGTGAAGAGAACTCCATACTTCTTCACTACACTCCTTCCTCGCTTAACTTCGAAGGGTCCAAAATAATCAACTCCTACACAAGTGAATGGAGGTTCATCTGGAGAAACTCTGTCCAGTGGTAAGTCTGCCATCTGCTGGCGCCCTGGAGCTGCATGCAGTCGCCGACAAGCAACACACTTGGACAGGACTTTCCTTATAGCTGCGCTAGCACCAGGGATCCAATATCTTTGGCGCAGGTTAGATAACATGTGGTTATGACCACCATGTCCCACTTCTTGCTGACGACACAGTGGTGGTGGGCCTGATCTCTGCCAACGACGAGAGGGCCTACCTGGAAGAGGTCAAGGTCCTGGCGGGATGGTGCCAGGAAAACAGCCTCTCCCTGAACGTCAGCAAAACAAAGGAGATGATTGTGGACTTCAGGAGGTCGGGGGTCAAGGACTACAGCCCCCTCAGCATCGACGGGGCACCGGTTGAGAGAGTAAACAGCTTTAAGTACCTCAGAGCCTACATATCCGAGGACTTGACATGGACCACACACATTGACAGTGTTGTGAAGAAGGCACAACAACGCCTCTACTTCCTCAGGCGCCTAAGGAAGTTCCAAGTCAGTCAGAAGATCCTTAAGAACTTCTACTCATGTACAATAGAGAGCATCCTGACTGGCAACATCACCTCCTGGTTTGGGAATAGCACTGCACAAGACCGAAGCAGACTACAAAGAGTGACACGTTCAGCCGAACGCACAATTGGAGGGGGGCTCCCCACCCTCCAGAACATTTACAACAAGCGGTGCAGGAGCAAGGCTAAGAGAATCATTAAAGACTCCAGTCACCCGAACAACTGCCTCTTTGAACTGCTGCGGTCAGGCAAGCGATATCAGAGTCTCAAGGCGAGCACAGAAAGACTCAGAAGAAGCTTCTATCCCCAGGCCATCAGGCTGCTCAACGAACAATGAACACTACACAACAACAACCATCAAACGCACATAGCACACACATCCACACGCACACACTAACTTTAAACAAACACACTGTAGCACCCACTCCCCACACTTTATAGCACACACTCACTTTAAACAAACACACTGTAGCACCCACTCCCCACACTTTATATTTATTGATGAAGGATTGCACTACAACTCGTACACCTTACTGTAAATTGTACCTAAATTGTACCTCATCCCATTTATGCTTTGCACTATATAGTATTGTACATTAGTACACTACATAGTATTGTATATTATATGGTAACTCAGTTATGTCTATTCTGCATCGAACATTGTACATATGTCTATACTGAACACTGTGACCTCATTTTCTACTTCTAATTTACATGCTATACTATGTTATTTGATACTATCTTGTCTAGCACAGTCTCTGGAGCGTAACAGTAAGAAGCATTTTGTATGAAAGTATTCTGTACTTCTGTATGACAACTATTAAAGATACTTGAAACTTGAAACTTCTTGATGTATGTGCCGAAGAATGAGATCCAAAATATGAAGATCTTTTGCCAATATGGCAGGATGCTTAGACTCTTCAGGCATACATGATCTACTAAGTCATCCTCCAACTCTCAGAACACTGTCTTCAAGAAATGGATTGAGCTTGTAGATGTGGCTTGTCCTTCTCACAGTGTCTCCTCTTCGTAAGCTGTTGAACTCATCTGGAAACCTCTTCCTTTGACAGAAGCAGATAATCTCCATCTCTGCTTCCCTGAGTTCTTCAATTGAGAGAGATTCACTGACGGCATGAGTCTTGATACTCTGCATTTCTTTTTTCATCTCTCTTTCCTGTTGGACTTTATCCAAGCCAGACTGGGCAAGAGTCTTGTTTAATTGCTTCCTCTTCCTACTAAGACACAGTAGCAGGCTCTTAAACTTAAGGAGCCACCCAACAATCTTCTTCAGATGAATCCAAGAGGAGAAGTGATTAATCAAGCGGGTTACTGAATCAATCTCCTCTTCGGCCTGCACGGCATTCACCATCAAACTTATCTTGACCTCAGGGTCATCTGAGGAGATACTTCCAGAGTCATCTGGGCTTACAGGCCAGTCCTCTTCAGGCCCAATGAGAAACGGAGCCCCAGACAACCAGGTGAGTCCCCTGGAGGCTGAATCTGCGGGATTGCTTGAGGTGTTCACATAGTTCCATTGAGACGGTTTTGATACATTGAGTATCTCTGAAACCCTGTTGGCTACGAAGGTTCGAAACCTGGAGGTCTCATTCCTGATGTACTTCAGTACAGAAGTACTATCTGTCCAAAAGATTGAGTCCTGAAGTTGCATTTGCAGCTCCTTCCTCCACATCTTGTCCATATGACCTGCAACCGTGGCTGCAGTCAGCTCCATGCGAGGGATAGTGATCGTTTTCAGTGGGGCCACTCTGGCTTTCCCCATTATGAAAGCACAGTGTGTTTGTCTGTGGCCGTTATGCAGTAACAGGTAAGTCACTGTTCCATAGCCATTTTCGCTTGCATCTGCAAAGTGGTGTAACTGAGCAGAGGTCACTTCCTCGAAATCCAGCGGTTTCAGGCATCTGTCAACTTTAAAATCCTCAAGCAGATGGAGATCCTTCAGCCAACATGTCCACTCCTGTGCGGCTGAAGCTGGTATAGCATCATCCCAGCCAAGTTCTTTCCTGCACAACTCCTGAAGGATCTTTTTGGCGGATAAGACCACGGTTGCCAAGATTCCTAAGGGGTCATAAATTGAACTGACTGTGGAGAGGATCCCTCTTCTGGTTAAGGGTCTTTGATCATGATCTTGAACTTAAAGGTATCAGACTGAACGCACCACTGCACGCCAAGTGCTCTCTCCATGGGGAGTGCGTCTGTGTCCAAGTCCAGATCTTTCACTTCCTTCCCTCTATCTTGGGTGGGTATAGCAGCCAACACTGTCCGTCTGTTGCTGATCCATTTTGTGAGCTGAAAGCCCCCTTTAGCACAAAGGGCACAAAGGTTTTGATAGAGTGCTACTGCTTCCTCATCAGAAGCCACTGATACAAGGCAATCATCAACATAGAAGTTGTGCATAACAGTGTCAATTACTTCAGGGCTGAATTGCTCCTGTTGATCTTCTGCACACTTCCTGAGGGCAAAGTTTGCACAGCTTGGCAAGGATGTAGCTCCGAATAAATGTGCGACCATTCTGTGCTCTACAAGGTTCTGATTGTGGTCTCCATTCGGCCACCAGAGGAACCTCAATAGATCTGCATCCTCAGCTGGTACTTTGACCTGGTGAAACATGGCCTCAATGTCTGCCATGAGTACAAGAGGCTCCTTTCTGAATCGGGTCATGACACCAATCAGTGTGCTGGTAAGATATGGTCCCTGTAGGAGCTGCGCATTCAATGTTGTTCCCTGGAATGTTGCTCCACAGTCGAATACGACCCTGATCCTTTTCTTTTTTGGGTGGTATACACCATGGTGTGGTATATACCATACCTTGGAGTCGCTGCGTTCCAGATCCTCAGCCGGCACCTTCTCTGCATAGCCCTTGGAAATTATGTCATTCATGGAGGCAGTGTAATCGGCATGAAATAAAGCATCTTTATCAAACCTCCTTTTGAGGCTTAGGGTACGCTGTTCTGCCACTTTCCTGTTGTTTGGCATCTTTACATCCTTTTCCCTCAAAGGTAAGCCAATACTGTAATGGCCGTTCATCAATTTAGCAGACTTTGTAACACACTCCAGGAAGTGACAGTCTTCTCTTGACAACCCTGTCTGCTCATCCTGACTGCATTCAGGGAAGTCAACCGTTAGCTGCCGCCTCCATAGTTCATCAAGGCTCGCAACTGAGATCCTGTTGACTGTGATATATGGCTGTCCACAAGTTGTTTCATTATTTCCACTTCCTCTGAGGGGTCCGTTCACAGTCCAACCTAACACAGTCTTGACTGCGTATGGACCCTTGTCCACACTCCAAACAACTTGCCATGGCTCCAATGCCTTGGGAACGTTGGTTCCTATCAACAGGTCTATCCCAGAGTCAATCTCAGGAATGTAAACATGTTCCAAGTGAGGCCATCTTTGAAGGTCTTTCTGTCTTGGAATGTTGCCTCTGTGGACTGGCATGCTTTCCTGTGTGTAAATGTCAGGCAGCTCACAAAACAAGTCACTGTCTAGTGCAGCCACTTCCAGATCAGAAACAACGTGGCTTCTAACCACTTTCTCCTGGCCCATAGTCCGAAGGAGAATGCTTGTTCTTCTTCCGGTGACGTTCAGCTTGCTCATCAGCCGCTCAGTGCAGAAAGATGCTGAGCTACCGGGATCCAGGAAGGCATAGGTAATCATCGTAACATGTCCCTTTTTAGATTTGACCTGTACTGGTACTATAGAGAGTGTACAGTCCTGCTCACCGGCCCCTGTAAGACCACTGGATTGTACAGAGATCGGAGCACTGCCCATTGCTGTCTCTGATTCTCTTTTGGCTCACCTTTGATCTGTTCCTTTCTCTCTTTGGTGGATATGAAGTATGCTAGGGTGTCTGAGATTGCATATTTTGCAATAGAGGCGTTGCCTACATTCTTTACTTATGTGCCCAATGCACAAACAGCCAAAACACAAATTATGATCCCTCAAGAAGTCAATCTTCTCGCTATGCACCTTCCTTTCCAATAGAAAGCACATATCCAATGTGTGTCCACCTCCACAGAACCAACAAGACCTTGTACCAGATGAACTTCTCTCCATCTTTGTTCCAGGTTCCTTTTTCCTTTCAATTGTTGCAATGGTGGTAGCATAGCTACTTTCCTTTGCCCTTGTATATGGTTGATTGCTGGACTTCCTCACATCCTTAGGTGCTGCTGCTGATGGTGTGTCCTGTATATTGCCAAACACTGGATCACTTGCAATTTTCACCTGTCGTTCAACGAAGTCAACAATGTCAGGAAATCTAGCTCTATGGCCACGCCTTTCCTGCAGGTCACAGGCCACAGTTCTCCATATGTCCCTGTGCTTGTAAGGTAATTTTCTAATGATGGCTAGCATGTTGGCAGACATGTCCAACTCGTACATCATTTCCACTTCTTCCATGGCGTTGCAGCATCCTCTCAAAAAGAGACTGTATGCTTGCAGAGCTCTGACATCTTCTGATTTTATTGGTGGCCATGAAAGAGCCTTTCCCATGTAGGCAGAAGCAATTCTATGTCCATTCCCAAAGTGCTCATGTAGCAAAGCCTTAGCTTTCACATACCCTCGGTCATGAGCCATATGCTGACAGCTTCTGACAAGCTCACGAGGCTGCCCCCTAGTGAACTGTTCAAGGAAGTACAAGCAGTCCATATGGTTGTCAGTCTTCTGTTCAATGCTGTGCTCGAATGACTTTATGAAGGTGTGATAATGTAAAGGGTCACCATCGTAAATTTGAATGTCTCTTTTAGGCAAGAATGAAAGAGACTGTTGTTGGACTAGCAAAGCTGTTATTTCATTTTGTTTCTCTAAAACAGTGATTATGTTACTGCTGCTGATTGATTGTTGTGGTGCAGGGTGAATGCTTTGGTGCTGAATCCGTGGCTGTGCTTGAGTGCACTGTAACGTCCTTTGTCCCTTGACCCCTGTGTGTCTTGACAATTCGGGTTGTGGTTGTAGATTCTGATCTGTGGTTGTAGCGGTTTGTGCTTCAGTACTGAGTGTTTGAACATTCCTTTGTCCTCTTCGGAAATAAGAGCTCATGCCATCAGATTCAACAGACATATTAGTTGAAATACGAGATCCTCCAGAGCCTCTTAGCACATTGACTTTAGCTGCTGCTGAAGCTATTTCCATTTCAAGTTCAAGTTGCTCCTTCTTCTTTCTTAGTTCCTCCTTTTTCTTTCTTAGCTGTTCCTCTTGCTCTTCTTCCTTTTTCCGTCTTTGCTCCTTTTGCTTTCTTAGCTGTTCCTCTTGCTTTCTTAGCTGCTCCTCTTGTTCTTCTTCCTCCGTTCTTAATTGTACCCTTTTCTTCCTTAGCAGCTCCTCTTCTTCTTCTTCCTCTTGCTCTATTGCATGCTTATCCTTTAATAGCCTTTGTTTTGCAATTAGAGCGGCCATGTCAGATTCAGCTTTGCGTGCGGAAGACGTAGTTGAGATGTTAGACCTAGGCCCAGCAGAGCTTCGATTGGCTGAACCTCTGCTTCCAGAATTTGACACACTGTCACTTGGTTTGATTTCATCATCATCAGCTTCAATTACATCACAGTGTTCATCAGGTATTTCAACAGGAGTTACTTGCTGTGTTACAGGTATGGGGGAATCATGTACACAAACATTGGCACTTGTACTGTACTTCTGTCTCCCAGTTTCATCCATGAATCCCTTTTTGCATTTTAATATTGTTTCAAACCATTCGTTTTGTTTTTCGTGTTCCTCTTCAGAAATTAAATAGATTACAGATTCATGTAACAGAGTGGTATCTTCAACCATTTGGTTCAAATTGTCCAATTCAGACTGCACCTGTGAAGCATTGTCATTATCGTCCATAAGCTGCTTTAATACCTTCATAAGACCTTTCATTTTGCGAACATTTGCGTGACGTTCATTATGAAGTGTCTCCAATTTATAGGCCATGCCTTTGGCAGTGAGTTTAGTTTCTCTTTTTTTCCCATCCGTTTTTGATGAGCCATTAGTATCAACAGTTGATCCTCCCGATGCCATTTTTCAATAGCTCAGGTGCGATTATTCAATAATCCACAGTCCTCTTTAATGAACAATCAATCCATCAATCTATTAGCTGTCGCTTAGGCCGCGCAACGTCCATGAGCGCAAGACGACGCAGCCAGTCAATCAACCGATCCCCAATGGACAAGCAAAGTAACTAATTCACACTGTGTTTTTTAACACGAAAGGCTTCACAGTTGAATAAAACAATTTACTTAGCTTCTTATTGCTGGTCTGCGTGTCAGGCCTTCAGAAGTGATGTCGCGCTCCTCCAATGCAGCGATGATCCAAGCGTCTCAGTGATGCCCTCAAGATCAGCGCCCCGAGGCGACTCGAGGAATCCGTAATGTCAATATAGTTGATTTCCTTCTTATCAACGCTTTTGTTTGCTTGCTTAGTTTCTTTTGACTATGTTGCGGCAGTAGACTGTCATAGACAGGTAGTGCCGAGGGGCTGAGTGGAGGAGTTCAAACAATTGACGCGCAACGTGAAATAACTCCGTTCCACGTCCAGGAAATACTTTTAAGGCATTTATTCTTTCGCTTCATCATGAGACAAACAAAATACGATTTGCACTTTGCGGTATTGCGTTATTGCGGTCAAAAGAAAATATGCTCTCCTAGCTCTCACCCCCTCTCTCCGTGAACTGTCAAACACCGAGACCTGTCAGCCGTGAAAACGTGAATGAAATTCCATAAAACACTCCCATTAGCGCCACACCCCCGTGAGCACGCCCACCACCTAAAGTGACAGTACAACTAATAATACAACACAAATAGAATACTGAATCATAATAAAGATACCTCCATTACGGCACCTACAGTCACTGTGTAGCTGCTCTAACTTGTTAACATGGTCACTGTGTAGCTGCTCTAACCTGTTAACATGGTCACTGTGTAGCTGCTCTAACCTGTTAACATGGTCACTGTGTAGCTGCTCTAACCTGTTAACATGGTCACTGTGTAGCTGCTCTAATCTGTTAACATGGTCACTGTGTAGCTGCTCTAAACTGTTAACATGGTCACTGTGTAGCTGCTCTAAACTGTTAACATGGTCACTGTGTAGCTGCTCTAAACTGTTAACATGGTCACTGTGTAGCTGCTCTAAACTGTTAACATGGTCACTGTGTAGCTGTTCTAATCTGTTAACATGGTCACTGTGTAGCTGCTCTAAACTGTTAACATGGTCACTGTGTAGCTGCTCTAAACTGTTAACATGGTCACTGTGTAGCTGTTCTAATCTGTTAACATGGTCACTGTGTAGCTGCTCTAACCTGTTGACATGGTCATTGTGTAATTGCTCTAATCTGTTGACATGGTCACTGTGTATCTGCTCTAACCTGTTGACATGGTAACTGTGTAGCTGCTCTATTCTGTTAACATGGTTAACATTTTTTTTCAAGTTTGTTTTTATTTGTCACATACAGTATAAACGTTCTATAAATGTACTTCACAGTGAAATGCTTTGTTCTGTATGCGCCCCTGAGAATGTGCTTCATACAGTAAGAAAAGTAAAGAAGGAATAACACTATACAATATACAAACTAAAGTACAACCTAAAAACAATCTAAGTACAGTGAAAGACAATGAGGTACAATGCAGACTTTGGCTGCGTCCCATTCCTCCCCTTGGCCATACCCCTCTCTTTTGCGCTTTCCCGCGAAGTGTAGGGTTGTCCCATTTCACTTTGGATCAAGGGGTAGTGACGTTTCAGACCTCCAGATGCCCCTACAAAGGGAGTCTGCCAAGATGCAGGCTCGATTTCAAGGGATAGATGGTATTTCCCAGAATGCAGTGCAAACCTTTCGCAAATCTAAAGAAAAAGAAAATGGCGGAGCGGTACCAGTAATTTATACAAATGGAAGTATTGATTTCTTCGTAACGAAAAAAAGATACAGTCAACTGGAATATGTTATTTTTTATTAAAATTGTTTACACATGTGTTGGATTATGTAATTAGTTTGTCATGACAAACCAATAAAAAACCGCTAATTTAACCTGTCTGAACCTCAGTACATCCATATGGTTTCTTTCTCCATCTCTCACTGCTATGCAGAGATGGAACACAAAAGTTATGAAATTCAAGTTTATCTTTTAAACTATTATTTTTTTATTACATAAACCTATACATAATTATTTTCAGAATTTCAAGACCAATATTAATAATACATGGAAACACTAATAACACAATTCATATCCAAGACGGTAGATGAAATCCAATATGGCTGGCATAACAACGTTTTTTGTCTTTGGTAAATGCTGTGTTAGGTTTTTGTGTATGCTAAGCATAAATAATATACATAATACAAAATGTTAGTAACATGTAGTGTCCTTTAGTAAAATGTAGTACTCTGTTGTAACATGTAGCATCCTTTAGTAACATGAAGTACCCTGTTGTATCATGTAGTACGCTATACTGCCATGTAGTACCATGCAATACCATGTAGTACTACTGTATATGCTTTATTATAGTCTCACCCATTCATTTAATGGGACGCAGCCTTAATGAGGTACAAAACGTTTAAGGCAAGGTGCAAATGAGGAATGAATGTAGTGCAAATCTTTTAATAATAGATAAATATAATTCTAGTGTTAAAGTGTCTAAAGTGAGTGTTAAGGTAAGTGTTTGTTTAAAGTGAATGTGTGGATGTGTGTGCAATGAGTGTAGATGGATGGATTGATGATGTTACATAGAGTCATTGAGCATCCTGATGGCCTTGGGATAGAAGCTCCTTCTGAGTCTCTCTGTACTGGCCATGAGACTCCAATAGCGCTTGCTTGACCGCAGCAGTTCAAAGAGGCAGTTGTTTGGGTGACTAGAGTCTTTAGTTATTCACTTAGCCTTGGCCCTGCAACGCTTGGTATAGATGTCCTGGAGAGTGGGAAGCCCACCTCCAATTGTGCGTTCGGCTGATCGGGCCACTCTCTGTAGTCTGTTGTGGTCGTGTGCAGTCCTATTCCCAAACCAGGAGGTGATGTTACCAGTCAGGATGCTCTCTATTGTGCATGAGTAGAAGTTCTTAACTCATTCCCCGCCGGGAATTAAACAGAGCCCGTCATAGCACTGCCACGCTTTAAAAGATAGGAGTGCGTCACCTTGTTTGTAGAGCTATAACTATATTCTATATTATAGCTATGGATACAATACTATGGCCCATTTGACATCACCTATCTATCGTTCAATATGTGAAAAAGAATAAATGTTTCCATCCATACGTTCCTGTTATACTGTGGTGAATATAAGTATCGTTATAGCGTGGTCTGGGGTAATTCCCGAAAGGCTGTGTTATAGCCTCATACGCGAATCCTACTCTAAGCGATGCCGTTTCTTGCCTGTACACGCTATTATTCGCAAATCAAATCTATATTATAGGTATTATTTGAACACTCAGCCCGATCGGTATAAAAGCATTGCAGGATCAAGCTAAAATTGACGTCAGATAGTCCTTACCTGTGATCGGGCGTATTCCAAAAATAATATTCCAATTGTTTGATTGCCATCTGGTACATCCAATGTCCATTTGGTCGACGGCATAACTCACCACCACATATGGATCTGGGATATTTCACGCGCTTCAATGGAACCGGGATAACCACTCCATTCGCCCGACAAGGAAAAGTGAAACCGGAGACATTTGGCCATTACACAGGCCAAGATACAAGGTTTCAAAGGGTGCTCAATACCGCTGTCTAGCTGGATGCGGCCGGTATTACACTTTGGCGAACTCAGACTCATTCCCTATGGTAAAACCAAGGTCCCTGGATGAATAATGAGTATAAATATAAAAAAAGGGAAAAACGATCAAATAACGAGTATACTCGTTGTTGGCGTTCAAGCGTCGGCTCCCAATAATGAGTAAACTCGTTGTTGGCGAGGAATGAGTTAAGGATCTTCTGACTCATTTTGAACTTCCTTAGGCACCTAAGGAAGTAGAGGCGCTGCCGTGCCTTCTTTATTACACTGTCGAAGTCCTTGGATATGTGGACTCCGAGGTACTTAAAACGGTTCACTCTCTCGGCCGGTGCCCCGTTGATGCTGAGGGGGCTGTAGTCCCTAGCCCCCGACCTCCTAAAATCCACAATTATCTCTCTAGTTTTGCTGACGTTCAGGGAGAGGCTGTTCTCCCGGCACCACAGCGCCAGGTTATCTACCTTTCCCAGGTAGGCCCTCTCGTCGTTTGCAGAGATCAGGCCCACCAAAGCTGTGTCATCAGCAAACTTGATGATTGTGTTGCTGTTGTGCTTTGCCACACAGTCCTGTGTGTAAAGTGAGTAGAGGAGGGGGCTCAGAACACAGCCCTAGGGGGCACCTGTGTTGAGAGTGATGGATGAGGAGGTGCATTTGCCTGCTCTCACCACTTGGGGTCTTCCTGTCAGGAAGTCCGAGACCCACTGGCAGAGGTCGTAGTTAAAGCCCAGTTCTCTGAGCTTGACTACGAGCTTGGAGGGGACTATGGTATTGAATGCTGAGCTGTAGTCAATAAATAGCATTCTCACATAGTTCCCATGCCTCTTGTCCAGGTGTGATGCTGCCATGTGCAGCACATGGGCTATGGCGTCCTCCGTGGACATGTTAGAGCGATATGCAAATTGCAGGGGGTCCAAGGTGGGGATGACAGACTGTTCTAAGCACAGGTTGAATATGTTAGTGAATGCCGGTGCCAGTTGGTTGGCACAGACTTTTAGGACGGGACCACGGATGCCATCCGGTCCTGCTGCCTTCCTGGTATTAACTTTTTTTTTTATCCACTTTTTTTCCTTATTTTTCTATTGTTCTCCCATCCCAATTTCGTAATTCCAATTCTTCCCTCCCCTGTCTTGAACGTTGCTAGACTATGCCTCCCACTGGTCGGCTGTAGTGAGGATAGAAGCCTTGCATCACGTGTCCCCTCCGGTACACGAGGAGGCAGCCTGTCGCATCTTTTCACCAGACAGCTCGAACTCTCAGTGGTGAGGAGTAACACGTGGGAGGCTCACGCTGCCCCCGATGCTTCCTGTTTCTGCTGTACAGGCGTCACCCAACCGACCTGTAGGAGTCGCTGTCCACAACGTCCAGTCCCCACCCACCGGCTTTCCCACCCTCTAACACTGCCAATTGTATTAGTATGACGACCGGCCAAGCCGGTAGCAATGCCGAGAGCTGGACTCGATACCAGTATCTCCTGCATTAGTGGCGAGCGCCTTGCCAACTGTGCCACTCAGCCGCCTTCTGGTATTCACTTTCTTAAAGGTCCTCCTCATGCTCTGTTAACCTGAACACTGAGTCTCCATCGCCAGTGGCTCCACTCTCCATTGCAGTGGCCTGTAGGCTGTTGTTGGAATTTACAGCCTCAAACCGTGCATAGAAAGTATTGAGCTAATTTGCCAAGGAGACATCCTGTGTTCAGCATGGGGGGGGGGGGGGGGCTGCCTTTGTAGTCATCGTTCTGAGGCCTTGTGTTAAATAATTACTAAATTCCATGTAGTGATTCTCCATAATACTGCAGGAGACACACTGATACATTTCACTACACAGCACAGCCCTCCCCCTTCACTCACTCTCACTGTCACACACACACACCTACACACACACACACACACACACCCTTGCACTCACCGGCACTAGATAAGCCGGATCACATAAATTAACAAGATGCCACAAGCCGAATAAAATACGACTAGGTCATCCAGTGGTCACATAGTCCAGTCTCCATTAATCACAGATCGTTATCATAGAGACACACATGCACAAACTTACACGTAAATGTGCGTTACATGCACTCATGCACGACGGACATACTGACTGACCAATACACACAGACACAGCGTGCACGCAGGACGACCACCACAACCACACTGGTCGATTGGGGGACCAATAAAACACCCTGACAGAGAAGAGACTGGACTTCTTTAACTTCTTCTGCTTGGACTGACTGGACTGGACGGACGAGACTGCTGCACAATGACTTGACTTTTATCCTTCCTTTAATATACTCAACCGGCCGGTTGTAACAATCTAGATTTTTCAAATTGTACCTTGCTATACATTGCTTGTTAAACTTTTTATAATAAATACCTTCAAAAGTGTTTCATCTCTTATATTTTTAAGTATTGTTTACAACTTTCACGTTTGAGTCTAAAACGTGACAATTTGGCGTTCCCTGGGTGGGCATTCATTCAGACTTACCAACCTAGCTGTTTGCGGACAATATTGACTGGACATCCACTCAGAGGATCCACTTTCAAAGGTAAGCAGGACCTGTTACGTTAAATCGAAATCTGCATAGTTAAAACAGCCGTTATGAGTGGATGCATTCTCATTATTGTCTTGTGAATAGGTTGCTAAAAATATAAGTAAAACCCATTGAATTGTGTTGTTGAAATGAATATTTGCAAGGTGCAATTTATAACTAGAACTTTTTATTTAATTTTTTTCCCACTCACACCTTTCTCTCTCTCTCTCTCTCTCTTTTTTTTTTTTTTTCTTCCCTACACTAGGTTAGAATGACCCATTTATTTAAGTTAGGGTTGTTTGTTTAAGTTGGAGCCACAGGTAGAAATACAACTATTTAAATCATAGGGTATAGCCTTAGACCCCGGGGGGGCCTGGCTGTAATGTACATGGGACTTAGACCCTAGCCAGAGTTTAAAGTATACAGACAAACCATTGGGATTGCAGGTCTGGAGTGCGGGAGGATTACGAGCAGATTACGAGTAAAGGCGTGATCGGCCTTTTCTTAGTCCTGGTATTGGTGTCTCAATTGCGTCAGTCGACTGCAATCCTAGTCTGCGAAATAAGCTTAGTCGATTGAAAAGGTTATGAGTTACGATGAACCCATGTTGAATGTGGTTAGGTTATGAGTTGTGTTATACCGATATTTTATTCCCGTATTTTAGTGTTGAGTATTGTATTGTACAGGCTTCTTAAATTCTGAGTGTTGTTATATGTCCGGATGTGTGGAATATTTGTTATGTCTTAGGGGCTGTATCCGTGGGTCGTTAGCTGTTTCCCAGGCTCCAGGCCTCACCGTCGGAGAACAGTGTGGGTAGAGAGTGCTGTAGTAATGAATAGTATATTATATTAAAATTAGTATACTGGTAGTAGGGGGGCCAGCCTGTTGTTGTTAGAGCATATATGTGCTGCTCTGGAGGGGTCTTGGCACCATGGACTTTTGAGTCCCTCGTTGCGGCCGCACGAGGGATGGGAGGTCTGTGGATCCAGGATCTATTGTACCCTCTTGTCTTGGCATTGCAGTTCCTTCTCTATGCGTTGACGATTAGATGGATCATTAAAGATAGGCGGGTATTATATTATATTATTATATTATGCTATATAAGCAGTTGTGGGAGCGGGTATTATATTATTACATTATGCTATAAAGGCAGTTGTGGTTAGTTGTGAACACCGCAGCCACCACGGACGCGCGACTCGTGGGCTGGTAGCAATCGTTTTCGGTTTGGTTGGATACAGAGGCATGTACCACGCGCATATTCACAGAAATATTATGCACTCAATGTCTGCATTTTTACCACACTTATAGATGCTGTTAAACCGAAAATTTTTATCTGACAAACATAACCTTCCATGGAATGAAATATACCAAAGGAATTGCTTTAATTCCGGACTTAGGGTCCAGTTCGTTGCATGCCGATTAAAGACCCCCTAAAGAGGTCCTGCGTTATATTATTACATAATTATAGTTACACGCACAGTGTGCGGACTGCATGACATACGAAGGGCCAAGGGGGGAGAGGGACTTTCGTCTTGTTTGCATCAGGGTCCCCCGTTTTCAATTAGTCATAATCAACCAGTTGTTGTTGTTATTATTATTTCTTTGGTCCGAGGCGCGGGGACTGTTAGTGCCGCTTGCCGTACATATGTGTAGCGTTGCGGGAGACGCACATAATTCACACAGGACTGCATTGATGAAGAGACGCACGTATTGGTATATAGAGCAGGCATGCAACAGGGAGCCGCCGCGGGCTGTTCATTCGTTGTTTTCTTTTGCGCTCGTTTCAGCCGACGTCCATGACAAGCGGTCACTGCACTAATCATGGAACGTTATGTTAATGGCTTGGAATAAGGGTGCTGCAATTGCTATGAATAGGAGAAGCGGAGGTGTTTTGTTTTTCTTTTGATAAATAGGAGAAGATTTTGTTTGCCCAGGCGGCGCCGCCACGCTCCGATGCGAGACGAGCATGCATTTCTATAACAACGGGGTAGTGAGCATACATTTAGTCATTTTACCCGTTATTTGATTTTGTTTTGTTTTATTACGGATCCCCATTGGCTGGTGCCATTGCAACCAGCTAGTCTTCCTGGGGTCCACCAGGAACAGTAGTTATTATTGCGATTCTTTGTTTTTTAGAGACAGTACCAGACACATATTGCATGATGGTAATAGCGGGTTGAATGAAATTACGTGCGTGCACAGTGGCGGAAGAGCAAAAATGGACAGGTGAATGAATGAGTGAATGAAAACTTTATTTGACGGATTGCAGAATGGGTACAATACAGTACGGCTCAATACATACGATTGTTGGGGGGATGCAGACCTGAGAAAGGCGTTTGTCTTGTTTCCATCAGGGTCTCCCACATATTTTGTATGCTTTGTAATAACCATATAGCCTGTGTTCTTTGTGTGGTTCTGCTAAAAGAGACACAAAGTAAACCTTTCTTTGTTTACTTTCAATGAAACCATAAAGCAGCCCCCAGAAGACCGATACGATTTGATAAGGGACTTAAAAATGTCCAGCGCCTGTAATATTCGTTTTACATCATAACCATAAGATCTGTTTTGTGTCGTCACCCGAGTGAGAGGACGGGGTCTGGGCTAGAACGCTAATACATTCCACGTTTGCGTCCTATGGAAGTAAATAGAAGGCGTGACTGGATATCTGAGCGATTGGTATGGATGTTTACAATCATGGTGAATATCGTCCTTACATTGCTCCCAAATCATGGACAATCTAGTCAATATAATCTAGTCTATAATCTATAAACTAGTCAATATAATCATGGACATAGTATATAGGCCTATAGCCTCTGCGGTCACATTGATTGGTTAGCGCGTTTTATTGTTGGAAGTACATCTAACGCAATGAACCCATATTTCCCACGGAAACAGTACAGGTGTTATTATTCTTGACGAAAATTGTAATTTAGATTTGGCTATTATCCCTGTGATGGGAACTCAACGTGTATATACACTCGTAAAATCGAATGGTTGTTAGTCAACATCCAGCGGACGTTGCTGTTTTGGTAGAACTTGTTTTTAGTGGGTCTTAAGTGTCTCGGTATATATTTTCTTTGCAACTTTGATTCACTGATAAAACGATTTAATCACGACATCGCGACGGGACGCAAGCATGCGTGTATGGGGTTCAAGAATGTTGATATTTGTTCCACTTGCACGTATTCTAAGTGGCTCTGTCGTCAGATGTCTGGATTCTAAATGCGACTGTTGCCTTAAGATTCCTCGTGAGGTGGAAAGACAGGAAGGGTTTGCCGTATAGGATAAGTATATGAAAGTTGTATTTTAGTCATAAGTCTTCTGAGGACGGAAGTAATTACGGCAGTATGGTTTCTTTGTTGACAGATGTGAAGCTTGTCTGATTGCTGTCACTGTGGCGAGCTGTAGAAGGTCCTATGGTCATATGCGCGCGCGTGTGTGTTTACCGTTTGAATAATTAGGCATAATTCTAATGAGAAATTAATCCTTGTCTATATTACTTATTCATTAATTAATTTATATTAATGAATGTATTAAATGTTCAGTCTGTCTTTGATGCTGAAGGCAGGTCTGTCTTCTAAGAGCGGTTTTGATCTCCATATAAGACTGGATATGTTTATAGCATTTAAAAAAAAAAGAAAAACACAGAACGGAGTTGCAAACAACTTTTAAAAAAGCATAGAGGATAATGGAAACACATATTAGGCCTGTATACATTATGCACCCATACATATTATATACGATTAGGGAGTATTTTTAAAGTGAATCTACTATACAGCAGAGGTTTTGAGGCAGGTTATTCCAAAGGGTTAATGCTCTAAAACTAAAAGATCTCCTTAAGAGCGTTGGTTTTAGGACCTGGCAATTCGAGCTGCCCACTACTGGGACCTCGAGTGTAATACTCATGCACAGTATTACACAATCGGTTCATGTATGGGGACAGGAGTTTTACTGCTCATGACCAATTTAAACAGCACGAGTGTATTACAAGACAATCTATCTTCAACGTTAGGCCAAGAGACACGGGCATGCACATACGGCTCACATTAGACCTTGGTCAGCGGCCCATAGTACCAACCGTGCTGCCCTGTTCTGGGCAACCTGGAGCTTACGGAGGTCGCCGCTGGCGGCGCCACGAGATGACATGTAATTAAACGTTGCACTATCTGACATGAGTACGTCTCCTGGGAATGCCGATTGCTCTTCCCATTTTTTTGGGTTTTGAGTCTGGTTCATTTTAAGTTTGCCGTTTTATTATAATCTCTGTCTGGATGTCATTTTAATGTGTTGGATTGGTTGGTGATGTTGGCGGGGAGGGCCGCTGTTCTATTCTTCTCTCCCTCTTACTTTTCTATCTCCTTTTCTTTTTCTCTCCCATCCCTCTTCAAGGAAGATGACTGAACAAATTATACAAAAGTGGAGGTCGTGTGAACCGGGTAGCGTAGGCCAGGTATTGGGGGCCACACATTCACGTTGGCTGGGTAAGGTCGCTGACGAAGGAAGACGTAAAGCCAGTACGAGATTTGTAAGGTGGGCTGGGAGGGTGCAGAGGGTAGGGGTCTTAGGACATTGGACGGCAACGGCACCGGCAAAGGTTGAACTCAGTGCGTGCGCGACTCAGGCGGCCACTAGAGTAGCCACGGCCACCGCTGTTTTGAGAGGGACGAAATCCTTCGAGTTCAAAGCTAAGTCTAGAGCTAAACAGGGACTAGCGGAGGCCGAGACATTCCTGGCTGACTGCTCCTGTTTTCTGGGGGAGGTTAAACTGACTATGGAAATCGAGGGGAGAACAAAGGCGGTTCCCCCATGTACTCCGTCGGCTCCTGTGGTTAGCACATCCGATCCATTTGCTAATCAGCCACGACTATATGCGGATACTCAGGTGACGCTAGATGATGTCCAGATGCCCCTGAAGAGGCGGGGTAATGGACCACAGGGTTACCCCCCATCCCGGAACGACCTGGTGCCAGGGCCAGAAACTTGTTTCTCGTGTGGCATGCCTGGTCATCGGTTCAGGGAATGTCCCTGCCCACCCCCCGAACCTGGGACACGAGGCTGTTTTTTGTGTACTAATCCTGGTACTTAGTATCTTGGGTGCCCCTTGAGAAAGAGATGGCACAGGGAATCAGGTATGCTGAGAGGTGTGACGGCTCAGCACAAGGGGGGCGATCCCCATTAATCTCTCTCGTGTTCTCTCTCTCCTAGGCCTAGGGGGGAGTAATGGCAGACAGGGAGAATAGCCGCTAATATGTTTGATTGCCTAAATACGATACTAAGTGCATGTCTGTCTGTTGTATGGATGCATGGTTCTGCGTTTATGATTCCAACTAAAACATGTGTGTGTTGATACCGGTGTGAAAGGCAGTATTAACTAATTTTGTTTGTCATGGTTTATTGGTAGATGCATGGAGTACATGTGTGTCCTGAAGTATGGGTGTGAAGGTTATGTTTGGTTCCTATTTCCTTACATTTTTTGACTGAGTGGTGATGGAGGATTCAATTACTGCATGTTTCTATGGTTGTGATAGGAGACTGGATGTTGTTGCTTGTTTTTTCTTTTTTCCTGCTCTCCTCTGAAGAGGCCGTGGACCATCCAGCTTGGATGCTGGAATATACCCCGGGTCTGTAAAATGCTGTATACCTCATTAGAATGCTGTATAACTCAGTAGGATACTGTATACTCATTAGAATATATATACTCATTGGAATACTGTATACTCGGTAGACTACTGTATGCTCAATAGATTAGATCTGCGTTAGGAATGCACTGATATAGGACAATGTGTGGTTTGTTTGGTTTTGATTTGATTTATGCTATGTGTTTTGTTGGAATATGTGTTTCTGATTTTGTCCTCTCTTGTTTTATTTTTTTTTTCATTTGTGAAATGGGTGATAATGAGCACGGAGGGTGACGCTGATGAGCCGGAACTGGAAATCTGAAAGTTGAGTGGTTCTTTACGCATTTTGTATGAGTTTCAATCAATGGGTTTTCTCATAGAGAGTGTCTAGTTGAATTGTAATCTGCTTGTGGTTGTTGAGTAAGCTGTGGTGTTCTGTGTGCTTTGTTTCTTCCGCGGGCTGTCGGGTTGGGGAGTGGCTGAGCGACCATGGACGCGATGGGGGAAAGGTCAGCTGTCGTCTGCTTCCTTGGGGACGCTGTGGTCATGCTGAGAACCGTACCGAGGCCCTTCTCCTCTCCATACCTCTGCCGGTGGTGACGGAACTGATCTTGGGGTGGAATTGCCTTAAGGTGGGTTCTGGAAACCCCGGACGATATCACGAGCTGTCGCTCGATGGTCGCCTGAAAATGTAGGGCTGGGGCCGAATTGAGGGGGAGGGGCCGGCAACAGGACTTCGGCCTGAAATCGGTATGATGCAGTGTCCTCTGGGGGTGATGGCTGACTGACGAGGATGGAGTGTCGCTCTCTGCCTGATGGCCTGCGGGGTGAGACTTGTGTGGACTCAACAACTGAATTGGACTCGACAACTGAATAAATTACTGAATTGAAATAATTAATTGAAATAAGAATATTAGAATAATAGGTGAGAAAGTATAAATTGATTGAAATTATGCAAAATGTGACTGAACTAAAATTGGACTGTCTTAAAATATGATTGAGATTATGCAAAATGTGACTGAACTAAAATTGGACTGTCTTAAAATATGATTGAAATTATGCAAGATATGACTGAACTAAAATTGGACCGTCTTAAGGGGAGACACTGCAGGTGAATAGGGTAAAAAAATTAACTAATAGATATCACAATGAAATCCCCAGTTGATTACTTATATTAAGACAAGACTTTTTTGTATTACAAGTTGTCTGAAATTGTATGTTTAAATATGCAAATGAGGCATGATCTACTTAAATATGCACTAATTTGCATATAATTCCAGGACAGAAATCTGAACATTGGATAAAGCCATTTTCAAAATTATAGTTTCATTTTGTTGACATATTAGAGCCAAAGGTTATTACAGAGGGGATTTTGGATATCTCTTTTTATCACTCCATAAATCAGAAAATACTCCATTCAGTCAATTTTTATGGTAAAATTCCATATTTCGCCATGTTTTTAGGAATAAAATGTGATATAAATCAGGGTATGAATGCGATATCAACAAACCCTTCTGTAAATACATTCAGAACATAGATATGAATAGAACTGGAAGGTTTGGTGTATGTGTGTGCTACTGAAGTGGAGATTTCTGGCTCAGAGTATGAGGAAAAACTCTTAAAACTCATTTTTGGGAAAACGCCTTCAAAGTTCTGTATTGTAAAATGCCATACTTTTTTTTTTAAACAGATATTTACAAACACAATACCTAATCAAACCATTAGTAATAAGACAACCTAAACACATGCCTGATAACTGAATAATAATAATAATAATAATAATGATGTTATTGAACTGAACAGAACTACACACAGGCTACAAACAGTGTAGTACAGTGTAGTACCCCCTAATAGGCAAAAAAAAAAATTGAATAGATATCACTATGAAACTTTCCCAATTTGTTATGTACATATAAACTAAGAAAAAATATATTGCAAGTTTTCTGAAATTTATGTTTATATATGCAAATGAGGCACTTCCCCATTAAATATGTGCACATTTATGGATGCAATAAGGCAAAATGATGTAAAATAAACAACTAAATGTGTGTTATTGACGTTTTATTGTCACTAGTTTCATAGAAGACATGTTTAGGAAGCAAAATATAACAAAATCTCAAAATCAACAAAAAAAGTATATTTGACTATTCACATGCAGTGTCTCGCCTTAAAATATGATTGATATTGTGCAAAATAAGACTGAACTGTCTGAACTGTCTTAAATAGTATTTCAAACATGTACATTGTGCGAGAGTGTCATGCATCATTTCCATATTTTACAGATCCTGGTTAATGTTAAATAGACGTCAGTTATTGCTGGGTTACTTTTTTTTTTGTTATTATTCCTCTATAAAGTTACGGCAATGAATTTTTGTTTATTCCTCTATAAAGAAGGAGCCTCATGTTGTAGGCCTCTAGCCTGTTCTGTCTCCTACTCTACCCTCTCTCTCATCTCTCTATACCGCACCAAATTATCTCTCTCCTCTGGGCCCCCAATTGTATGTGGTCACACTCCACAAGCCCTACTAGGTTGCGTACAAGTCTGATATGTAGAGCTGTGATCCATCGCGGACGTCGGGCGGCGGTGGAGTTTCGTTTTCTTTTGTATTTTTCTGTTTTTTAAGGGGCCTTTTTGGCGCCCTACGCCCTGGTTTGGGTTATACACTGTTATGTTTTGTTATACACTGTTGTGTTTTATTATACACTGTTATGTTTTATTGTACACTGTTATTATACACTGTTATGTTATGTTTGACAACTCACAGTGAGTCTGATGTGCTGTGAGCTGCGCCAAGGGCCGTTACCATAATAGCGGGACTATGGGACGATGTGTGCCTTTTATCCTCCAGTTATGTCATAGTATTAAGCATGTTATTATTCATGTGTTCTTTAATAGGCCGTACATTCTAGGCCGTGGATTGTCTCGGGAGGTTTTTTGGCCACATGCAGGACTCTGTTTGATGAGACCAGTAGAGAGGTTGATGATTGTGATGATACTCTCGTGGTTTGCGCTATGCGACGGATGGATTATTATGTTGAATCGGCCGGTGGTTTTGTTGTTTTTTGTTTTGGGAATGTATTGTTTGGTTGTTTTTTGATGGTTTTTGCTGTATGGTTTTTCTTATTATTTCGTTTTTATTCCTAACTTCGTTAGGAAAGGGGGGACTGTTAAATAATTACTAAATTCCACGTAGTGATTCTCCATAATACTGCAGGAGACACACTGATACATTTCACTACACAGCACAGCCCTCCCCCTTCACTCACTCTCACTGTCACACACACACACCTACACACACACACACACCCTTGCACTCACCGGCACTAGATAAGCCGGATCACATAAATTAACAAGATGCCACAAGCCGAATAAAATACGACTAGGTCATCCAGTGGTCACATAGTCCAGTCTCCATTAATCACAGATCGTTATCATAGAGACACACATGCACAAACGTACACGTAAATGTGCGTTACATGCACTCATGCACGGCGGACATACTGACTGACCAATACACACAGACACAGCGTGCACGCAGGACGACCACCACAACCACACTGGTCGATTGGGGGACCAATAAAACACCCTGACAGAGAAGAGACTGGACTTCTTTAACTTCTTCTGCTTGGACTGACTGGACTGGACGGACGAGACTGCTGCACAATGACTTGACTTTTATCCTTCCTTTAATATACTCAACCGGCCGGTTGTAACAATCTAGATTTTTCAAATTGTACCTTGCTATACATTGCTTGTTAAACTTTTTATAATAAATACCTTCAAAAGTGTTTCATCTCTTATATTTTTAAGTATCGTTTACAACTTTCACGTTTGAGTCTAAAACGTGACACTTGCCACATACCTCTGGAATCAGCCTGTTCAAACTGAAGCTCCACCTTATCCCTGTACCGCCCCTTTGCCTCTATCACTGTTCTCCGTAGGTTGTGGTCACTGTGTAGCTGATCTAATCTGTTGACACGGGCGTCACAATGAAAAGTGATATGTTCCATGGTGAACACACACTGCTCAGGTGCTGTGGACCGACCCTTAGGATTAAATGCTGAGAATATATTCCTGGTACAGTATATATAATATGTACTTGTAAATAAAGACATTGGAATTCTAATGAGGATTCTGTCTCTTGGGTTACTCGGACGTTGACATTCTCTGGTGAGGCTAGAGGCACAGCGGGTCCACTCCGAAACACGCTTAGTGCGTTAGAGGGATGAAGAGGAAGGAGAGAGGAAGAGGAGAAAGAGAGGAAGAGGACATAGAAAGGAAGAGTAGAGAAGGATGAGTTGGACAGAGAGGAAGAGGAGAGAGAGGAAGAGGAGAGAAGGAGGAATTGGACAGAGAGAGAAAGAGGAGCGAGAGAGTTAGGAAGAAGGGAGAGGGAGGAAGAGAGGAAAATGAGAAAGTGAGGAAGATGAGAGACAGAGGAAGAGGAGAGAAAGAGGAGCAAGAGAGTTAGGATGAAGGGAGAGGGAGGAAGAGGAGAGAGGTAGGAAGAGGAGAGAGGGAGGAAGAGGAGAGAGAGCAAGAGGAGAAAGTGAGAGGAAGAGGGGAGAGAGAGGGCAGGTATATGTATGTATTTGTTTACATGCGTGTCCTTCAATGCTTATCCATTATATACAGTGATGCCAGTACTAGTTACTGTAATCTGATTACTTTTTTCAGTAAATAGTCATCTAACTTGTTACTTTTTACAAGCCAGTAATCTGATTACAGTTGCTTTTCCAAGTGGCTGTGAGTTACTATTTAGTTACTCTCTCATAATAATGCTGATGATAAGAGAGCCAGGGGTACAGTCAGCTAGACCGGAGTATGTGGCCTGATGGCTGAGGAGCGTGATTACGAAACCTAGCCGCATTTCTCGGAGACACTCTCTGATTGGCACTGACTGACGCTCTCTGATTGGCCACTGACGCGTTTGCCCAATCGCGTGACGAGCTGTGTCTTTGCCCATTTCCACGCCGAACAGCCTGCAAACTACCTGGCGTTCTATCGCCATGCTCTAAGACAAACTCTAACCTTAACCAACTTCGAAGAGTGCCTAAGCTTAACCAGTGTAGAAACAGGCGTCGGCCAATCAGAGAGCGTCTCCGAGAAATGCGGCTAGATTTCGTAATCACGCGACTGAGAACGTCTCATGATGACCTGTCTGAGCAGCCAATCATGACTTATGACATTATGCACTTTCAATAAAGCATTATTTAAAAAAAATTAAACTGTTGTCATTCTTGTAGCAGCAGCAGGGCGGACGACGACGACTTCGTAACCTAGTTAATTTCAAAGTAACTAAGTTACTTTGATAATCAAGTAATCAGTAAAGTAACTAGATTACTTTTTAAAGGAGTAATCAGTCATCAGTAATCAGATTTTTTTACAAGTAATCTGTCGCATCACTGATTATATATGAGAAAGCAAAAGTGAGTGACATTGAACGCTGGAGAGAGAGATGGAGAAAGATGGTCAGACTTTTCACAGCAGCCATTTGACTCGTCATTGTAGGCTAAACACAGGTGTAATTAACAACATTCCACGTAGATGTGCCTGGTGTGCCTGGTATGCGTGGTGTGTTTTTAATTACACATGGGTTTACCCTGTGATGACATGTCATAATGGCCGCTGCGAAAAAGGGCCTATGGGGAGGGGTGAGGGATGGACTGACTGTGTGTGTGTCTCTGTGTGTGTTTGTGTGTGTGTGTGTGTGTGTGTGTGTGTGTGTGTGTGTGTGTGTGTGTGTGTGTGTGTGTGTGTGTGTGTGTGTGTGTGTGTGTGTGTGTGTATTTCTGTGTGTGTGTCTTTTCTCTCCCACAAACTGTCTCCATCACCTGTGTAGATAAACCACACTATCTGTCCATCTGTCTTTTTATACAGTACTGCATGTACCTGTATTTGTGTGTGTGTGTGTGTGTGTGTGTGTGTGTGTGTGTGTGTGTGTGTGTGTGTGTGTGTGTGTGTGTGTGTGTGTGTGTGTGTGTGTGTGTGTGTGTGTGTGTGTGTGTGTGTGTGTGTGTGTGTGTGTGTGTGTGTGTGTGTGTGCCCTCTATGTCTCTCCCTCAGGCTGTGTCCGTCACCTGGTCACAGAAACAGCCTCGTCAACATCATTTATTTTTACTCCCGTCAATAAAAGGTGAAAAAGTCCTCCGCTGTGTATGCGGGTGAGAGAGATAGAGAGGGAGAGCAAGGAAGAGAAACAGTGAGAAAGCAAGGGAGAAAGAGAAAGAGAGAGACAGACAGAGAGAGATGAAGAGAGGTGGAGAGAGACAGAGAGAGGTGCCGTATATGTTTTGTGTTTGTACAAGAATGCAAACCTACGACAAATATCAGTATATATATATATATATATATAATATATGCATATCAGTGTGTGTGTGTGTATCAGTGTGTCTTGCTCTTTCTGTGAAAACATAGTTGCATGTCTCTCTGTCTCTGTCAGATGTCCATTGTCTGTGTATGTTAGAAATAGACAGACAAGTCTGTTAGAGATATATAAGTATGTTATATAGAGAGAGACTGGTATGTTAGAGAGAGAGACCTGTTAGAGAGAGAGACTGGTATGTTAGAGATAGGGAGAAGTATGTTAGAGAGAGAGACTGGTATGTTAGAGGGAGAGAGACATGTCTGTCAGAGAGAGAGAGAGAGAGAGAGAGAGAGAGAGAGAGAGAGAGAGAGAGAGAGAGAGAGAGAGAGAGAGAGAGAGAGAGAGATAGAAACAGGGACAGAGACAGGGACAGCTAAGTTCAGCTAAGATGAACCCCTAAAGAATATTCAACTTTTAATGGAATAACTAAGCAGAAGGAAGTGATAACTTCACAAAGGCAACATGAATATATATAGATCCAATAGGACAAAGATCAACACTTAAATCCAAAGAGAAGAGGATCTATACCAGAGAAAACAAAGTAGGAAGGAGACAACGGCCTACATCAGCTAAGGAGGCTAACAGAGTAGTCATGTACTGACACCGTTAGCTACGAGAGCTAGCGGGACCGTTTGGCTCAATATAACGTTACTACGAGAGCTAGCGGGACCGTTTGGTTCAATATAACGTTACTACGAGAGCTAGCGGGACCGTTTGGCTCAATATAACGTTACTACGAGAGCTAGCGGGACCGTTTGGTTCAATATAACGTTACTACGAGAGCTAGCGGGACCGTTTGGTTCAACATAACATAGCTACAAGAGCTAACGGGACAGTTTGGCTCAATATAACGTTACTACAAGAGCTAGCGGGACCGTTTGGCTCAATATAACGTTACTACGAGAGCTAGCGGGACCGTTTGGTTCAACATAACATAGCTACAAGAGCTAACGGGACCGTTTGGTTCAACACAACATAGCTAGCAGGCCCGTTAGCCCTCAGAACATTAGCAACAATAAATCAGCCAGCCAGCTACTGACACTGGCCCACAGAACGTTAGCTAACGACAGCTAGCCAGCCAGCTAAACCCTAAATAGTATTCTGTACAAAAGGCTAATAACAACAGTCTATGTCAGTTAAGTTTGTGTTACCTGGTGTGTTGACATGGAGGACCAAAACAGGCAGAGCTGCACAGAGCTGTGCAGCAGAGAAGTTGAGTACCCTCCTAGTTGCACAAGTAATAAAAGCAAGAAAAAACACAAGGAGGAGACCCTGTTGGCCCACCCAGAGGAGCTGTATGCTGACTACACTGTATATAATGAGAAGAAGGTGATGAATGACCTCATCTTCCACACAGAACATGTTAACTCCTGGAAATAGGTGATCTGTAACCACTATGACCATGTTGTGAAAGAAGGCATTGGACGAGGAGGACGGCACACTATATGCCATGATGAGACCCTGGACACTGATAACCCAGTTCTAACAATCTCTTACTATGTTAAAGGGACTGTATTAGTACAGGGAAATGAAGCAAACCTCAACATATTTCAAGAGCTTTTCCCAAAAATAAAAACGGAAGTGGAGAGAGTAGTGCCCAATACCAATGCTGCGGACACACAGACAGAAGAGGACAAGGTGAACACAGACACAGAAATATCAGAGTCAAAACCAGCAACTAGCCCTTCTGACTGTGCCACTCCAACACCCTCCAACCACACAGTGAATCCAGTGATGCCACTGCCAGTACAAAGAGCACCAGTCAGCCCATCCATCCACACTCCTTCAACACCCTCCAAACTGGTCCAGCAGCTGAGAAAAAGCGTATCTCTCCTGGAGCTGGAGTTTACTGAATTTAAATAGAGGACTCTGGCCAGGCTGACTGAGCCCTGCACCATTCAGCAGCTGGGAGAAGAGCTCCGTCATCTGAAGAGGAACGGGGAGGAGACCACTTCAGAGCTGAGGGAGACCCAGAGGAGGGTCAGGGAGCTCACAGAAACCATGCGGGAGCTAGAGCAGGAAAACTACACCCTTATCATTTGTTTGGTTGCTTCAACTCTGCAGCCAGCCGTCCTAACTCTGGGCAAACAGAGCAGCTGCAACTGGTCCACCCTAAATAGCCGGATGGGGGTGGTGGACCAAACCATGTCACAGGAGATGTCGGGGGGGGGGGGTTCCTTGTATTGTGATTTAGTTTATTATATGTATTTTCCTTATTACTTAAGATTATTGGTTGTTTAGTTCGGTAGATATGTTATATGTTTATTGTTTATTGTTTATTTGATTGTCGTCAATGCCTTACATCAGGGCTATTCAACTGGCGGCCCGCGGGATGATTCTAACCAACCCGCAAAAGATTACATGATAATAAAAAAATAAAATTGCAACGTTCACACGCACAATTGAGCCAAAAGTCACTCAATTAATGACAGATTTCATTGATAAATTGAGGGAAAACTTTGCAAGTCGATTTGATGAATTTGACATGCCCAGAGAATTGATGCATTTTGTGAGCAACCCATTTGCCAATGTAGCTACTATTTCCACAAAAGGACAAGAGTTCCTTGCATCACTTCACATTGATGAAGGTCTCCTGCAAGGCTGCAACTTGAAATAATTGACATGCAAGCATCATCTGCTCTGAAGCAGGCACTTGAGAATGAATCCACCACAACATTTTGGATAAAGTGTATTCATGTCAACACATGTCCCCAAAATAAAAACGCTGGCAATATCTGTGCTAACAATGTTTGGCTCAACATACACCTGTGAATCCAGTTTCTCTCACATGAATGCCATTAAAACAAGCAACCGTGCCTCCTTGACAAATGAGCATTTGCATCACTGTTTGCGGGTAGCCCTCACTTCCTATGAACCCTCTTTCTCTGCCATTGCCCAGTCAAAGAAGTGCAATCTCTCTCATTAGATGTGTGTAAGTAGGCTAGGCCTGTCTGCCCCCCACCCCACCTGATGTTTGAGAGTTAAGAGTGGACAATAAGTGCTAATAAGATGCTGTGATTAGCTGTTGTTACACAGACATGAAGCACTTTTTCATAAGCTCAGCTGCACTATAAATGTGTTTTTTGTTCAAGTGTTGATGTTAGAATGTTGAAGAGGAGATGTTGCAGTTGTTGCACAGTCATAAATGAAGCACTTTTTGCAGGAGATGTTGCAGATGTGGCACATAAATTAAGCACTTTTTTTGAAAAGTATACTACTTTTGCAATGTAGTTAAATAAAAGTTGTGAAAATGTGGTTGCGTGTTGTGTCAAGTGTACATATATTCATAGCACGGGGAGGCGCCGTGGCAGTCCGGCCCCTGGCCCCTTGGGTTTCTGACAATGTGGCCCCCTGAACAATTTAGTTGAATAGCCCTGCCTTACATACACAATGACAGAGGTTGGCTACTTAATGGGGCAATTTTTAAACACAAGTGGTTTATGGAATGTTAGATTGTTAATGTCATCTTTGTCTTGGTAATAGTAGTGAATGTTAGCGTCTTCAATGCCTTACATACACAATGACAGAGGTTATACTTAACACATTCAGCACCGGAGCTATATGGCGAATATAGATATAGATGGCCACTGCTTTAATCAATGGGAGGACGGGGAGATTTGCGAGTGCTTAAAATATATCTTATACAATGGCATGCAAATTTCTTGATTCTGATTGGCTGAAACAGTAAAGTTACACGTGGTTATTTGTCATAACCCCACGCTCTTGGTCCCAGGACCCGCCCACAACCAAATTACTATCACTCCGCCGTGTGAGTTTTTAGAAGTGAAAGCAAGATGGCGGGCAATAAACGTTACGAATGTATATGTTGACAGCGTCATAACGACTAAATGAAAAACGATTTTGTCACTGCGAATGTGTTAGTTTCTTACACAATGTTGGATTATGTAATTAGTGGGTCATGAGTCATTGTGGAACAAAATAAAAATCGCACAAATTGATTGATTGATTGATTAATTGCAAATTTTTCTTTTCTTTTTGTACCTACTTTCTATAGAAGCAGCTGGGAGGTGCGCTGTTTTAAGTGAGCATGGATTATTGAATTGATTGATTGATTGCAAATTTTATTACTGTCCGCCTTGTTTCCAACTGGTTAAGCTTGGCGACTCTTTAGAAGTCGCCCTCTTTCGAAGTTTGTCTTTAGAGCAGGGCGATAGACCACCAGCCCTGATTCCAAACTCTAAGCATAACCAACTTCGAAAGAGGGCGACTTCGAAAGAGTCGCCAAGCTTAACCAATTGGAAACAAGGCGGACACGGACAGTAATAAAATTTGCAATCAATCTATTAATCAATCAATTCAATAATCCACGCTCTATAGGGCAAAGATTTTTTTTTTAAAGCCATTACACCACGCGCAGTCGTGGGTTATGAGAATTAGACCATGCCTAGGGGGGTCTAACGACCCTCGGCTGCGCCTCGGGCCTAACCACCACCCCTAGGCATGGTCTAATTCTCATAACCCACTCCTGCGTGTGAGTAATGCTTTATTAAATTATGGCTATGGGTCTAATACACCCGTCGCTTATCAATGAGTTGCTTGCAGTCAACATGTACAAAACGGATAGTTTTTTCATCTGTACATTTCCATTTATACCGTTTTGAATACGAGTATAGTTTTGGTGATTTCTAGTAATTCCAGAGAAAGATGGGATAATAGCCCTTTAGTGGAATACACAACACACGTTGTCATTTTTCGGCTGATTTATTAACCGTTTTCAAATAAACGCTAGATTATCGATATGTATGTAATTGGTTTGTCATGACACACAAATAAAAAAATCACGAATTACCCGCTGGCTACAACACACTCAGAGGCAGGAATACTAAGCTCCCCCTTAAGCTCCAGGAGAGAGGCTGAAAACCCGCAGTTCTTGCCCGACTGATGGGAGCCGAATCCCCGGATCCGATTTGTCTGATGAATATTTTAATGATTCGTTATGGCGCAATCAATACTTCCATGCATTCGGGACCTCCATGTTTTGGGGGTATACATCAGACAAATCGGATGCGGGGATTCGGCTCCCATCAGTCGGGCAAGAACTGCGGGTTTTCAGCCTCTCTCCTGGGCCCTCATTCATCAATGTGTGCGTAGAACATGTTCTATTTCCACACGTAAGCGCGGAATGTAGAACCAGTGTACGCACAGGGAAGTCGGGATTCATCACACGTGCGTACGCAGGCTCTATGCTCCTCCGTAGAACTTTGTTCTACCGTCAATGCTCGTGCATGATTATCCATATATGGTCATGAAAGTGAGGAAACACCCCCCATGGGATGTGAAATAACGGACTGACCCGAGCGGAACTCTGAGAAACTCCACGGAGAATTCACTGCTGTCGAACCAAGAAGACACTATCGCGTATTATGGGATAAATAAAAGGCGGATTTGTAAACGGTGATGTCAGATATCAACGGCTCCCTAAGACCATTGCTGCAATTCTGCCTGGACAGCTCAAAATACTAATAAAGACCGTTCGTTGACCACTGTTTGGCGTTGGTTGTGTGTCATTATAACCGTGCTGTAATATGAATGCCTTTATTAGTTGTGTTGGATTGGCTATATGATTTCTAGAGGCATCTATTTTGTTGTCGGCTAATAAAGACCGCGCTGGAATATGACTGCCTTTTCCCGTGTTGTTTGATTAATACCCAGGGATTAAAGTTCTCCTCAATTTGATTCCAAATCGCGATGGATCTCCCGTAAATTTTCTACCTGCTGCATATGATTTCTAGAGGCATACTACAATCTATTTTGATGTCAGTATTGGGTAGCCTACATAAACAATAATACGAGAGCATATACAAGAACAATGAATCTTACTGCCATGTATGATGTAGCAGATACGCCATGTGTAGCCTGCCTATATGTGATCATTGATCAATACAAACATGAACTTGAATTCCATCATGTCTGTGTGCGGGTCACTGCGGGAACTCACAAGGCTGTTGTCACAAAGTAAATAAGAACGTGCACTGAAAAGTTACAGTATGTAGTTGGTTGATTATTTGTATGACAGTCAGTAAACCCTTGCAAAAAGTATCCGTTTTATTTAATGAATTGAAAACATTCAGCATCGCCTTCCTCCCGGCATCCAGCAATAACATGTATCAGGCAAATGCGCATCGCAACATTGACTGAGTGGAATCCCTTTCTATTCACATAACTGCATTTGTGATGGAGCTTTGACAGCTACAGTAACAGTCTATTGCTCGATCCATCTCCAATATCACGATGGACCGTGCCGCGGTGGCAAAGACCCGTCGGGTGGAGAGGATCTTGAATGAATTCCATCATCATATATATATGTTGTGTGTCTGTCCACTATGTTTGTTACTTTGTTATCCCCCCCCCCCCCCTATCTATGTAAAGCGACCTTGAGTCTCTTGAAAGGCGCTATATAAAATGAAGCTATTATTATTATTGTTATTATTATTATTATCATCACATCTGTGCGGGAGCTCACAAATAGACTGTTAGTCTCAGTGAAGTTTCAACGGAGGTCATCTATTCTAACCAACAAATTGAAGTAGAAAGCATTTCGTGACCAATCTTATTTGGAAACATGACACAAAATAATTTGCTTTTTATTTGAAACAATATCTAATCGCGTTTGGAGGTTGGTGTTTTGCGTCTGCCCCCCGTGCCAAACAAGCAGGCCAACCTCTTGTTCGCGTGTGAGCCCGTTATAATTACACTACTGTCGCTATTTTACAATGAACTATAATGAATTACGGGTCATACAGAAGTTGAACACTAATGCACGGAAGCTTATTTCCGCCTTGAAACTAATGCAGGACTGAGGAGTGCTTATGCGTAGTAACGATATTCTACCACTGGGCGCCAGGTACGCATGGTCTGACCTGTGCGTAGACGTAAGCACGGAGTCAAGTTCAAATCGAAATTGATGAATCCCACTCTTTGCTTAGAAATGATCGTACGCACAGGGTAAGCACAGATCTGTGCGTAGAACACGTTGATGAATGAGGGCCCTGGAGCTTAAGGGGGAGCTTAGTATTCCTGCCTCTGAGTGTGTTGTAGCCAGCGGGTAAATCGTGATTTTTTTTATTTGTGTGTCATGACAAACCAATTACATAATCCAAAGGCTGTAAAGGCACAGCATATTCCAGTTAACGGTATATTTTTTTAATGATTCGTTACGGCCTAGTCAATACTTCCATGCGTATAAATTGAGGAAGGCAGGGACCTCTGCCGCTCTGGTGCGCGCTGCAACACAACACACAGCAGAGCGGCAGCGTCAGCGTCACGTGTGGGTCGCGGCCAATCAGAGGAACCCGGAAACCGAACTCTGTTGCGGAAAGCATACACGCGGCCAGGATGTCTACCAGGCAAGACAATAGAATGGACCTCGGCATAATTTGTGAGAAAGGTCACAACACGTTGTACAGTATGTCTTCGGTACTGAGAAACTTTTTGTGGGTGTGCGGCTGTTTCTTCCTATCACGTGGTGTCAGGTCATTCGTCTTGTAGTGTTTGATAATAACTTTGAGAAGTCCACAGCTGATCCTAAACAAAAAAAATAACAAAATCACACACATGCAATTTGAAATATGAATATATACTGTCTAAATCACAGGAAGGTTAATACACAATACACAGTCCTCATAATCCCTCATAGTTACACATACACACAGTCCCTCCTAGAGCTAATGATAATTGTAGGAGCTATTTGATTGTTTTTGTGTTAAATGGGAACTTAACCCAACGGCAAGTGACACCGACTGAACATTATGTTTATTCTAATTGCGCGTCAAAAACGAGGATTTATCCCTCCTAGTTACACATACACACAGTCCCTCCTAGAGCTAATGGTAAGGATAGTCGCTACAATAATGTTATTGTTACACTGTAGCATACTGTACTGGAGCTATAATGGCATGAGAGAAAATAAGAGGAAATCTGTTCTTATATCGCTTCGTGAATGAGGCCCATTGGGCTTAAAATAAAACAAGGCATCTCCAACAGACATGTTCCTATGTGTCGTCTACATCCCCTGTGGTGACTCGCCAGACTATGATGAAGATATCTTCCCTCTTCTTCATGAGCAGATCTGCAGCTCCCAGGCCCATACGTGTGCTAATCTGTGGGGCCCTTAGCGCACGCACTGGCTCTTTACCAGAATACATTACTGAGCTAGAACGTCCCACAAAACACCACTGACCTTCCTGCCAATAAAGTCTTTCAATTTAATTTAATTGAAAGGGCTCTGAGAGACATGTCTGTCAGAGAGAGAGATAGGTTTGTTAGAGAGAGAGACAGGTCCATTGTATGTATGAAGGTATATGTATGTATGTATGTATGTATGTATGTATGTATGTATGTATGTATGTATGTATGTATGTATGTATGTATGTATGTATGTATGTATGTATGTATGTATGTATGTATGTATATATGTATGTATGTATGTATGTATGTATGTATGTATGTATGTATGTATGTATGTATGTATGTATGTATGTATGTATGTATTTGTATGCATGTATGTATGTATGTATGTATGTATGTATGTATGTATGTATGTATGTATGTATGTATGTATGTATGTATGTATGTATGTATGTATGTATGTATGTATGTATGTATGTATGTATGTATGTATGTATGTATGTATGTATACGTATGAATGTATGTATGTGTGTATGTATGTATGTACAAATGTATATGTATGTATGTATGTACAAATGTATACGTATGTATGTAATGTATGTATGTATGTATGTATGTATGTATGTATGTATGTATGTATGTATGTATGTATGTATGTATGTATGTATGTATGTATGTATGTATGTATGTATGTATGTATGTATGTATGTATGTATGTATGTATGTACGTACGAATGTATATGCATGTATGTACAGCATGTATGAGGGTTGGAAGGCTTGAGGGCAAAACAAACACGCTGTGTTAGCAGCAGTGAGCTAATTGAAGCCAACATCTGACTACTGTAAATATAATCTACCGCTCCTCCCTAGAACACATTTCATATGTTAATCCTTTGATCAGGTCGACATGTGACCCAATAACATTATGATGATGTAATCACGGAACACACGAGATACTGAGGTTGAATGTTGTTCATGTGTACATGAGGGTCAATTAGCCAGAGGGCAAAACCAATAGATGTGTTGGCATCGATCGCTGCACTAACATGTTAACCGTGATCTAACATGACATGAAGCACATTCCCTTGATACCAACGTTTTGTTCTTCATCTTTTTTGGATTGGGTTCTCTTTAACCCTTTCACTACCCCACTACAAAGGGTTAACTCTTTCACTACCAAACTAGAGAAGGTTAACGCTTTCACTACCACACCACATAAGGTTAACCCTTTTACTACCACACTACAGAAGGTTCTGTGTCGTTATGGCTTCGCTCAGCACCTGTACTTCACTTCGTGCACGAGCACTGAATAAAAAATTCCACCATGTACCTTTACATCCCAACATTCGTCTGACCACACCCCCTTCCGCTTACCTTCATAAGCAGGTGTGTGGTCACCTACTCGCCTCCTTCTTCACTTTCACCACAAGGAAGTGCCTTCGGTAGATCCCCACTTGACGAGGTTGTTAGTAGAAAAAAGTTGGAAAACAAAAGAGATACGTTGACATCATATCTTTATTTTCTCTCTCACTATTTTCGAGAAAATACGGCGATATTGTCTTCGTTACTGGAGGTCATTCGACCTTCAACGGCTTTTTCGTATTAGGAGCTCACGACGCTGACATGCTCCCCAGCTACAGTCCTCCTTGCTGCGGCTGGATGGGGTTGCCCTCTGGCAACACAGCTGGACTGTAGGAAGCACCGACTGTTGTGAGAAGCGGTTGTTTCCAGGTTGGGTACGTACTGTTTTGCTTGCAAGCTCTGGTTGTTGTTGATGCTGTGGGGGTTAGCTGACAATTTACGAAACGCCGACTTCAGGCTGGGGTCCTCTGCTCGGCTTAAACGGCGGTCGGAGGATCTTGGTCTGATGCCCATGATGGTCAATCTAGTGGGCCCCGACCAGGACCTGGTGATCCCAGGATTTTCGAGCGGATGCTTCTCTGTCCCGTGCAGGCCCCATCTTTCATATACAAATGAAAGTATACCCTAACGAGGAAATGTGGGCATAGGATCTTCTTTATCGGGAGTTCCATGCTCAAAGTCGGCTGCAGCCCAAAATGGGAACTGTGCTGGCTATGCTGCATGTCTGGATCACTGTTGAAACTGTGTTCTGATGTTCTTTTTCTTTTCCCTCTAAGGGGAGGGACTTGGACAGCAGCCTGTCTGAAGTGTGGATTGTTATGTCGTTGTATACAGTTCAGGTGATAGCTGCTTAGCTTGCGTGCTAGTTGTGGCCTACTGTGTTAGCCAGTCAGCTGTTAGCTGCGCAGCTGTTAGCTGCAGCGTTAGCTCGCTGCATTTACCAGGCTAGTAAATGTTAGCTTGTTGCTATCAGCCGAACGGCTGTTAGCTTAATGCTACACTGTTGAACGTTTTCTGTGACTATAACATGCCTTAAACACTCTGACTACGACGTCATCTTTGACAGAGGATGTTAGTCTGACCTACTGGGAGCCCTGCCAGCGAGGACTGCATCAACATGGAGAAACGTAGCGGCTGGGTGGCGCAGCGACGCTGCCCTCGTCGCCGACACAAGAGATGTGTGTTCATCTTCGGTGTCCCGTTAGCCAGATTGCAGTTCGCTTGGCCTGCGTTCAGGGTAGGAAGGTCCCGACCGGACCTTAAACACTTCTTCTTTCCTTCCCTTCTAAATGTTTTGTAATAACGATGTTTTCCAAAACGTGTGTTGCTGCAATACATTAAGGATACGATGCGTGTTGTGTGTGAATTGTCTTGTCACTGGTATAGCTTCTCTCCATAGAAATCGGGTTGTTGTTTTACATGTGTAAAAATGGTCTGGTTAGTTGTGATGAGAACATGTGTGTTCATGTAACGTGAACTCACAACTAAGGGGGTTAATTAACCTATAAAGCTATGCTTAGTGACATGTGATTGAGGAATGAATTATTTTCTCAGCCTGTCATGACAATGAACAGTGTGTTCACATATTAACAGGGTTACTTGTTCAACTTGGCCGTATCAAGGGTAAGGAAGGAGGGGTGATCCCCCCCCGGTTCCCTGGGGCTTCCCCACCCTCCTCTCAGACATGTTGTTTACAATATATTGTGTCACTGTGTTTGTGGGGATACGATGTAACCCTCAGCTTAATTGCTGGGGTTGTGTTTTCTGCTTGAGAAACTATATTTTCCTAAAGAAAAGATTGTTTGGTCACTCATCATGTGTGTTTAGCAAGGCCTGTGGCCAATACATAATCGAGTTTTCTGTATTCTCTCGTTATGAAAAACGGCGTTCCTCTGTAGCAAGAGTGTACTTTTGCCATTTTTTGTTGTGATGAAGGTCTACAACTGGGTTAGGTTGGCCACAGAAGCACATGTGTAAGTCTGGTACCGGGGCTCTTAAAGGGGGCCCTCTCTATTCTGTGTTTTTTTCCTTAGTAAAAATCAGATAGCACGTTAGCACATGAGCTAGGTGAAGCTGTTAGACACTTCATGTAGCTGACTATGACTGTGTCATGCTCGTTTTTGTCATTACAACGTATCATGGGTGTGGGGTCGTAAAGGGGTGAACTGGTAATCCTTTCCTCCCCTTATTCTGATTGGTCAGGGGTTAAAACCTCCTGTCCTTCAAGGTTCCTGTCACGTTGCTGTTCGGCACGTTACAGGGTAAGAGGGGGGGGGGGGGGGGGGGGAGGGAGTTTCCTGGTCCTACGCCCTGGAAGATTGGGCGTGTGCACCGCAGAAATTCCCCCGCCATAGAGTACGTCACTGTGCGCGTCTCTGTTGGTAAGACTTCCGTGAGTTGTTCAGGTCCATGCTATGGATCTGTTTCAGGGAGTTGTCAGAGCTCCTCCTCACGAAGCTCCTCCTCGGGCCTTCTGTGAGTTCGGACTCTCCTTCCCTGTGAGGGAGCCTCCTCAGAGTTCAGAGCCTCCTCCTCAGATTGTCAAGGTGAGTAGAACTTCAAAAAGGAGTTCTGCTCTATTGTGTGTGTATTCGATTAAATTCGATTATTGAGTGTGTATTGGTTCAGTGCCTCCTCCTCGGAGAGCCCTAACCCAAATATTACATAGCTCAATGTTGCAATATATTCTTTTCAATCTATACAGCTCGCATGGAAAGTCTCTCTGGGGATTTCCGTCTCCTCCCTATGGCGAGGGTGGTGGGATGTAAAAATGTAAAAAAAAATTACCCTCAGCTGCGTCACGTGGGATTCATGTCAGTCTGTGTTTCTTTCTTTTTTAAATAAAAAGAGGAAGGAACATGAAGCACAACGGCTCCGTGTCGTTCTCCCAGGCGACTTGGAGGAACAATGTTTGGTGTCTTGCTAGACTATCCATTGATGTGTTTGGGTCTCGACGCATACATAGTGCTGGCTCGGTGTGTTTCTGTTACAGAATCACGCAGGGGCTAAGTGCGCCCTGGTTGCTTGTTAAAACAGCGTTTTTATATGGCAACTGGGATGGAGTTTTGTCTCTTCCGAGCGCCAGTTTACTAGGTTGTCTCGATGAATTCTCGTTCATATCTGGGGGATGTTAACGGAATAGATCAAAACATAGGTAGAGGGGTCTCACGCCCTTGGGGTGGACCACTGAGCACGGTCAAAATGGGGACCGTCTTGGTGGCGCCCTCTTTTCATGTTTTAGATCGACACGCATACCTACCCCCTCTTCTGGAGTGGGCATGTCGGCGTGGTTAGGACACAGGACTGGTCTGGTCGCGCTGGTCCAGGTCAGTTAACCCGTTGTCCGCCGGGGATGCAGTTCTGCTGTTCTGGTACCCTGAGGGACTTGTGCTTTTTTCGGGAGGAAAAATGCCGGGTCGGTCCGGGTGTCACAGGGTTAGGCGTTATGGAGACCCTTTGTTGGGTACATGTTGTACTCTGCACTATCGTAATGGCTTACGGCCATACCAACCTGTACACGCCCGATCTCGTCCGATCTCGGTAGCTAAGCAGGTTCGGTCCTGGTTAGTACTTGGTTGGGAGACCACCTGGGAATACCAAGTGCGGTGTGCTTAGGGCTGGTTCTCCATTCTTTTCGCTCCTCTCTCACGCATGGCGAAGAGGGGGCTGTTGGGGTGGTCTTGGACGTCCTCTGGTAACCCTGTGATTCCCGTGCCGCCGGGCCTGGTCCGAAGTAAAGTTTTGTTGATACCGTAGGCCTGGGATAACCCTTTTTTTGAAAACTGAAACACTTGTACTGCGGTATAGCCAGTGTATACCCGCAGGTGTGTTTTGGAGTTTTTTCTTGAGGGGTTATAGGAACAACCACCGTCTGTACCGAGAGGGTGGTTGATTCCCTGGTGTGTTGGAGCAGAGTCAACTCCCGGGTTACTCGGTTCAGTGTACCCCTGCACGTTCATGACGTCTGCCAATCATGTCAGCCTTCTCTGCCTCGACCCCTCTGGGTGGTTTTTTTTTAATGGAGGCTTTGTCATGGTGATCAACAATGCCAGCATACGCCCCTTCCGCCGGGGGGGCTGTTTTCAGCTGACTCCTTTGGCGCCTGTCTCGTCCGCAGTGCTCCAGGCTCAGGTTACAGCCTGTTGCCTGGTTTCCCCGGTGCGCTGCCTGCTTCCGTTGGTTGACCTTTTGAGTGCTTACGGCCATGCTGACTGCCTGTTCTGCAGGGTCAGTGTGCCAGGCGGTGTGCTATTGGGGGGAAAGGGCCCGCTCTTGGAGGGGCCTTATCCGAATACGCTGGCGATGTGGGGGGCGGAGTCACTAAGTGACCACCTAGTGGGGTCTTGATGCCTGGCGTCATTGACCTCTCCGGGCCCCATTTTTCCAGGGGATCCAGTCCCTTCAGTGGTTCTGGGTCTTCCTTCGCGCTCCGCTGCTATGGCCTTGCCACAGGGTTGGGTTTGCTCTTGACCCCGTGATTTCGGGGGCAGTAACGAGGTTGTTCTCTCCGTTCGTTCCCGGGTGGCATGCGGGTTGTGCGTGTGTGTAGTCGTGGGGTCAAGCCACGGTCTGCTCACCCTGTGCGTTGAGTTGCTTGAGTGCCTCTTTGCACGGTCGGATCCGTCGCCCTCCCGTGAACCTCCAATAGGGGGGGTATCCTCCATTAGGGAGGGTCGGGGGGGCTCGGTCCTCCCCGGTCTGATGGTTGTGGGGGGCCTCAGCGGGGTACATTTGTCGGGCTATGGCTCCCGCTCAGCCCCTGTTGTGCATCAGGTGCTGAGCGAAGCCATAACAACACAGAACGTAAGGTTATGTATATAACCCAGTTCTGTGAGTTATGGTGCGCTCAGCACCTGGACGCCGTTGCGGCCCTTGATCTCGCCTTGTGGTGAACGTTTGGGAAGGAGGCGAGTAGGTGACCACACACCTGCTTATGAAGGTAAGCGGAAGGGGGTGTGGTCAGATGAATGTTGGGATGTAAAGGTACATGGTGGAGCGCACCATAACTCACAGAACTGGGTTATATACATAACCTTACGTTAACCCTTTCACTACTACATTACAGAAGGTTAACCTCTTAAGCCCGGAGCCCTATTTTCTGAAAATCCGCCTAAAATACATACCTAAGTAAATGGAATATTGCTCCACTTCTACAAGGACCATTAGCATGTTCTTGGTATATAGGGACATTTATGGACCTCAGTGAATGTATTCCCAGTGTTAGAAATATTGTGTCTATTACTAGGCTTGCTTAAATTGTGATGAAACAAAGGAGAATATGATACGATTTTTCATTGCATTTTTGACCAGACATGAGAAACTTGTTCAGTACCTTCTTGGGATCACGTGTACAAAAAATCTAAGGAAATGAATAAAGGGAAGATGATTAAACAGAAGGTTTTGTAGATACAGTACTGAATTATCCCATCCGGACCAATGCAATTTGAAATATTATTATAGAATATAGAATAGCAGGCTTATAAATGACCTTATTATAACCAATTCGCACATTTATGGATTGTGCCAAATCTTATCTTTCAAATGCCAAGTTCAATTTGGATTTAGTATCACCAGGCGTGCATAAGAACAGATAATGAAATCTACTGTATTTACAGTAGGTTTCTTATTCTGGCCAGAGTGACGCCATTTTGAAACTGTTTGTTTCAAATTGTTGCTCAATGCTAAAAATAGGGGAGACAAACTAACTGTGCTCCAATATATGCCAATAACATTCAGTTTTGTGGTATATTATCCGGAGTAATAAGAGATATAAAAAAATGCATACAGAATCCATTTGCTGTTTTTGACCTAGAGGTCTCTGGGTAGGGTGTTTCTGATATTTTTTTTGCTAGACGTTCACAGAAAGGTAAAGAAACTAACTACGTTATATTTTATGGCAATAACGTTCAGGTTTGTTTGACCCGTGAGATATGATCCCGAAAATAACAAAAAAAAGTTCACGCTAGAAGTCAGATGATTGACAGGGGCTGGCATGAGCTGGGAAGTGTGGTTTAATGAAATTCGGTGAAAGCCCTGTGTCTCTTCTTTCAAAAACTACATACACGTATGCCAACTTTGTTTATTTCCGTCTAATTCATCAAGTTTCCGCCAGGATGCGCCAAGATATTTATCAACTCATACTTTCGCTAATAACATTTAACCTCTTCCACCCGACGGGACCGGTACCAAGATATTTATCAACTCATACTTTCGCTAATAACATTTAACCTCTTCCACCCGACGGGACCGGTACCGGTCCCAAAATGACATCACGTCATAAATCATTCTCTCTAGACTGTCTGACATAATTAGCGTTTTTTATTTCAAACGTATTCAAGAGTAAACATCATAACCATGTCACCACAGTAGTCATAGTGTATATTTTCAGCAATACGTTTGTTTACCAATAGGTTAACGTGTTATTAGTGAGATTTTAGTTTTTGAAATGTGTTGTTGTGATCGCGGAGATCCACCATTTTGAATTAGCGGCCGTCGCTGAATGATGTAGTCGCTGAAAATGTAGTCATTTTGAGAAAAGGACATCCAGAGCTTTCAATTAGTGTTGGAATTTTTTTAAACTACACTTCCCAAAGGCTTCTAGCTCCCTTCAAGCAAAGGACGTGCTTATGCATTTTTTTTCTCTTATTACTCTGGATTATATACCACAAAACTGAACGTTATTGGCATATATTGGAGTGCAGTTAGTTTGTCTCCCCTGTTTTGAGCATTTAGCAACCATCCGATTTGAAATCAGTTTCAAAATGGCGGAGCTGTTGCAAGAATAAAAAACTGACTGTACATACAGTAGATTTGATTATTTGTTCTTCATGCATGCCTGCCCCTGGTGATACTAAATCTAAATTGATCTCTGCCATTGGAAAGAGTAGATTTGGCCCGATCCATAGTGTGAAAGTTGGCTATAATAAGGTAATTTATAGGCCTCATATTCTATATTCTATAATAATATTTCAAATTGCATGGGTGCGGATTGCAGAATTCAGTACTGTATCTACAAAACCTTCTGTTTAATCATCTTCCCTTTATTCATTCCCTTAGATTTTTTGTACACGTGATCTCAAGAAGGTAGCCTACTGTAGTTTGTAGTTTATTACATGCTAAACATTGCGCATTTCCAAGATAATCCAGTATTTTTTCATAGATTGCGAGATAAAACGCGTTATCAGCAATACGCCCGAATTGTTCTGGTTGGGGGGGGCGGGGGGGGGGGGGGTTGTTTTAACTGAAAAACTGTTATCGTGTTTGCCGAGCATGTTTTACGTCCGGTAAAACACAGAACTTTGATCGTTAGAAAAACACGTTTCAGGTTCGGTAAAATAGACATAAAATATACCTTACCTTAGCCAGAAGGTATTCAAAAAAGAATAATTCCAAGTGATCATATAGCCATCGCGATTACCAGTGTATATGTCTATACACGTTTCGATGGTAAAATACGCTTAGGCAACGGAATTTCGAGGCGATCAATGTGAATCTCTGTTCAAGCAGGAGGAGGAGCCTTTACAACAAAAAAAAAGGAAGATGTGTATCCATGCCAATGCAATTCCAGTTCAGACACAGACGATACTGCCACCTGGTGATATTCGATTCCAATGTATACAAACTAGCCAGGGATGGCTAGAACGATCCGGATGATGATTTAGAATGGGGATCAGAGGAAAAAGATCAAAGGATCAAACCCCGACTTTTCTCGGGTTTGGCGCTCAACCGCTGGCGAGATAACCCGAATTTATTCGTGATTGGCACTAAATGAGTTAACCTCTCCATCGACAGGGGCAACCACGCGGCCAACCAGGATGTTTGTTGGGACAGAGCATGTACTTGTGGGCTCCACCAATCACAGTGCTGCCTGGTGGGCCCCGGGACTTGACTGGCAGCGTCCCACAGACCAGATTCTCCTGGCCAGGAGAGAGAGTGTCAGATTGATTAATCTTGACTATTATGACAAAATCAGGAACTGTGTCTTCACGCCAACAACGTGTGCTCGCCAGCATCGCTAGGAAATCATCAATCTCAATCCGAGTGCCTGTTGGTTTGGAGATTAGCTCCCGATATTTGTCAGATTCTTTCAGCTTGTGTATCACATACCAAATCACTGTGATGGGGTGCAATGAGGTTGGTTACTGCTGTTTCACTCATTGTGCAGGCCATATAACCAGTATCTAACATTCATTTGACGTTTATTCACAATGACGGGTTGTTATGTCGTAGTAAGAAGAAGTAATGGACACTTTAGTACCAGCGTCTGTCTTTATTCACGTTCATGCCTAGAGCTAACTTGCTCAGTCTTTCACTCCAACTGGTGTGTCACGCCGGGGCACATCACCCCGGTGTAACCCATACTCTAGGTTAGAGCTCCGCCTACAGGCCTAATGGAGACACCACATATCCTTCTCAATAAGACAACACTTACATGGCTGGTTATAACAGTAACTTAGAATCCATTAAGGCTAAACAGTAAAGAACATTTCAAAGTGTGTAGGCTACTCTTACCTTTCTTAAGTTATAACTAAGATAGAGTCCATTAAAGCTAAACAGTAAAAAGAACATTTACTCTACCGTTCTTATTCCTGCCTATGAAAAACAGAATAAACATTTGTATACATATTTCAATTCTATGCATTACTAGCATTCAAGTCTGCCACAATTATAATTAACCAGAACTGTTAACTCTTTCACCTTTCAGCATTACTAATATCAATATTACATATCACTTTTCTCAGTGGCTCATCACAAAGTCCTGAGTCCACACAGGTGCTCGTCTCGACCTGGCCTGTCTTACAGGTTCTGTGTGTGTGTCAGAAGGTGGCACTGTTGTAATGTCACCGCCCAAAGGCGACCCCTCGCGTCCCCCTCTCCTCCCCAAAGAGAGACCGGTGCCAGATGGGACGCATTCCAACAGCGTCCATCAGCCAGCATGTAGGTGTGCAGCCCTTTCTGTCCCACCACATTGAGTGGCTTGGAGAACTTGCACTGAGTCTTAGGAAGAATGCCAGGTTTCTTAACCCGAACATATGAGCCACATGGGAATGACACACTCTTTGCACCTCACCTTTGATCCGTGTACGCCTTGCTTCTGTCCTGTTGCACTGCTACTCTGGCGGCTATGTCCTCCGACGAGTGTGGTGTGGCTTGTGGAATCTGAAATCCAGCCACATGGAGTTTGGTGCGCATAGGCTTACCATCCAACAGTTCTGCTGGTGAGTGCTGTGTCGCAGAGTGAGGAGTAGACCGGTAGGCCTGTAAGAAGTCTGTTGTAAACTCCTTCCATTGCTTCCCTTCCAGCGAGGCCATCTGCAAGCTGTCTTTTAAAGCGTTCTATTTCCCCATTTGCCCGTGGATAATACACAGATGACTTCCTGTGCACTATGCCCCTGTCTTGGAGAAACGCCTCAAACTCCCGAGACACAAACTGAGAGCCATTGTCAGAGACAAGCTCTTTCGGATTGCCCTCTCTGCTGAAAACTGTAGATAGGAATATTGTCACAGTCCGTGATGTAACCTGTGGCGCAAAAGCTATCTCAGGCCACTTGCTGTAGTATTAGTGTGATTGCAAAGCGACAGTCCAGGGGCGCTCTATCAAAGGGCCCCACCACGTCAATTGCCAATTTCTCGCAAGCCCCAGTAGGATAGGGCACAGGCTGCAGTGGAGAGGTGCGTGTGACTGCCGACTTTTCATGTGACTGGCATGTGTTGCATGCTTTGATAGCTGACTCAACCTGGGCATCCATGCCAGGCCACCAGTATACTTCTCTGAGTCTCTGTTTTGTCCTCACGATTCCCTGGTGAGTGTCGTGAGCCAGGGAGATCAGTTTGGGCTGTAGACTCTCTGGGACGAGCAGTCTATATGGGCCTCGCACGACACAGTCATCCTGTAGAGAGAGTTCGTTCTGTAGTTTGAAGAACCTCCGTAGGTCCGGGTCTAGATCCTTTTCGGATTTAGGCCATCTGGAGGTGAGTATCTCACATAGTTTCAGTTGCACCGGGCAGGCAGTGCATGCAGCTTTGAACTCCGCCGCCGTGATAGCTGAGAAATTAGAGACAAGGGCTACCACTTACACGTCCTCCTCCTGGCTAGGTTCTGAGCCGGGTAGTGGGAGACGGGACAGGCAGTCCGCAGTAACGTTTTCTCTGCCGGGCTTGTACTGAATGTCATAGCAGAATGACATTAGCCTAGCGGACCACCTGGCCACGCGCATGCCCGCTCTACCTTGACCTTTTGAAGAGAGCAGTGTGGTCAGGGGACTGTGGTCTGTCCGTAGTGTGAAGTGTCTTCCCCACAGGTATGTCCTCCACTTTTCCGTTGCCCACACACAGCCCAGTGCCTCTTTTTCCACAGTAGAATATTTTCTCTCTGCCTGGGACAGCATGCGGGAGGCGAACGCCACAGTCCTTTCTGAGGCGTCCGGATGCATCTGGGTGAGGACGGCGCCCAGACCGTAGTCTGATGCGTCTGTAGTGACGACCGTGGGCAGCTCAGGGTCAAAGAGTGAGAGTGCAGGGCTATCAACTATGAGTCCTTTAACTGCCTCAAAACTCTGCTGAGCCTCAGGAGTCCAGTCGAATGTTGCTGACCCTCGGAGCAGCGCTCGCAGCGGCTCCACGACAACGGCGTAGTCTGGGATGAATTTTGAATACCACCCTGTGAGCCCCAGGAATGACCTCAGCCTGATGAGATCTGTAGGTGGGGGTAGCTCAGACACAGCAGCAGCGTGAGATGCGTCAGGTTGTAGTCCTTTTGCTAACACTGTGTGCCCCAGGAAAGTCAGCTCTGTTTTCCTGACGTGACACTTGGAGTAGTTGAGCTTGAGCCCCGCGTCGTCTATGCGTCGCAGCACCGCCGTCAGGTTCCTGTCGTGCTCCTCCACTGATGTACCTGTGACAATGATGTCATCGAGATAGCACTGGACCCCCGACAGACCTTTAAGGATTATTGACATCATCCGTTGGAAACAGCTGGGTGCCGATGCCAGTCCGTACGGCACTCTCTTAAAGCGAAACAGTCCATCATGAGTAATGAATGTCGTCAAGCTACGGCTGTCCTCGTGTAGTGTAACCTGGTGATAAGCACTCTGGAGGTCTAATGTCGAAAACAGTGTCGCGCCCCTCAATTCTGTAAACAGTTCCTCCATGTGGGGTAGTGGAAACCCATCTATGACGACTGCCTTATTTGGCTCCCTCAGGTCCACACAGAGGCGTAATTCTGCGTTTTTCTTTGTAGTAACGACTATGGGTGAGATCCATTCAGATGCCTCTACAGGCTCGATTATGTCCTGCTCTACCAGTCTCTTTATCTCCTGGGATACAGCTGCTCTAACTGAGAATGGCAACCTACGTAGTGGTTGTTGTACCGGTCTGACTTCTGGACGTATTTTCACCCTATGTGTGAACGCCTTTGCACACCCAAGTGTATTTTTCTCAACACTGGTCGCAACTGAATTTGTCTGGTTGTACTGAGCTGACGTGACCTTGCCGTCTAGTATCTGCATCTGTAACGCAGTAAACAGGTCCCTCCCTAACACTGGAGACCCATTCTGCACAATGTAAATTTCTGCGTCAGTGCAGCGGTCACCAAAAGCTACACTAGCCTTCAAGCATCCATGAACGGGGATTGCATTCCCTCCGTAGCTGACTAGACTTAGCTTTGGTGTTGTAAGAGATGCCTTTGGGAATAATTGCATGTAACTCGCTCTGGGCAAAATAGACACAGCTGAACCTGTATCTAGCATGAGCTCAATGTCCTGACCGTCTCGTTCATCTGTGCTAACCTGCACTGTACACACTATCTTTTCAACCGAACGTGCACCATCTACCATGCACAATACAGTCACTTCCGGTACAATCTCAGACTCGGTTACCTCACCCACTCTGTTAGAGCCCCGACACACTTTTGAAAAATGTCCCTTCTTTTTACACGTGTTGCACAGTGCATCCCTAGCAGGGCATCCATCAAAGCTGGCGATGTGTTGAGGAGAGCCACATCTGTAACATGTCTTACCCTGCATAGATTGTGTAGGCAAAGGTTGCGGTGACGCATTGAAATTACCCCGCTGTGACTTGTACTGTCGCAAGCGTGAAAACTGGATCGCCTCCACCGTGCTCTCCGGCTGTCCCTGAAGCATGACTTTTGCCTCCGACACCGCGGTTTCAATCTGAGCAGCGATCATTACAGCCTTGGTCAGTGTCAGTGGAACTTCCAGTAGTAATCGCTCCCTGATGCGTGCTGAGTTGGTCTTTTCGACCAGCTGGTCCCGGATCATTTCCTCTTCCATCCCCCCGAACTCACAAGTTGTAGCTAGCTCCTTCAGGGAGGCAACGTACTGGTCCGTGCTCTCGCCATTGCGTTGGCTACGTTGACAAAAACGGTAGCGCTCCGCCACTACATTAACTTTCCGTGTAAAGAACTTTCTAATAACTGATAAAGCTGTGGCGTACTTATCATCTGCCACCGTCATTGTATAGAAAAGTCTTTGTCCTTCCACTCCCAAACAATGGACGAGCAGGGCACGCTTGCGCGCGTCAGGTAGCTCCTTCTCGGACATGGCTAGTAGGTAATTTTCAAACGAGTGGATCCATGCCGTGAATGGAATGGCTGGCTCTCCGCCGTTTTGAAGAAAAGGTGCCGGTTGGCTTAGGTTCAACATCGACATCGTCGTCGCCAATATGTTATGTCGTAGTAAGAAGAAGTAATGGACACTTTAGTACCAGCGTCTGTCTTTATTCACGTTCATGCCTAGAGCTAACTTGCTCAGTCCTTCACTCCAACTGGTGTGTCACGCCGGGGCACATCACCCCTGTAACTGAGGGGTACAATTCCCTGACTGTATTACTAGATATGATACTTACTACCACTACCTTTGTACTTAATATTCGGCCACCCAGTACACGGCATAAATATATTATCATGAACACTCTCACGTAGATGAAACGGATCCAACACAAATGTACGAATTAGAAACAGGTCTTTATTTCCTACACAGCGATGGTGTGTAGAATAAGCACTTAATCACTTAATTACATTTATGAATTGAAATAGTATGCACTTTTATGGCAAGGAGTATTCGTCGGTATATCAATAGATAATGTCCAATCTCTGAAGGCGCAGGTGGTAAATATACGACCTGGAATAGTTAAGGAATAACAGCAATGATACTTTAATGATTATAGGCTGGATACACTAGAGGGGGTTAATCCGGTCGCTTGTAAGCCGACAGGAGTAGGAGGGGGGGGGGGTAGAATCCAGCCGCCTCGTCCGGCCAAGGGTATCCCAGGTGAACCCACTGTAGTGCCGTTCAATGCGCCGGCGATCCTTGGACCACAGATGAAAGCAGGTGGACTCTTTGTGGGCCGGCTCTCTCCGGTCCACGGGGGAGAGATGTGGAGAGACCTCGTCTTGCAGAGCGTCTCCTCACCTTGCGTCCTCTCCAGGGGGGGGGGTTCCAACACACGGTAGTGTCGGGGGTCTTTATCCATAGAATAATCAAAGTATCCAAAGCATAATCCGTGCCTGGGAAGGCGGGCTGTCGTCGGTAGAATAATCCGGTATACAGGTCCACTCGCTCGTCGGCTCTGGGGCTCCTCGGGTGCAGCTTCACATAGGGTCAACCACCCTGGGTAAGCAGCCAGTTCTCTGCCCGAAACGATGGGGTACTGACTACGGTAGTATTCTCACCGCACGAAGCACTATATATTAACAGACTATTATTAGCTTAATAGACTACGTCCAACTCGACGATATAGTGCCAAATATGACTATTCAAATATTAATATACACGATGTCTCAATACCGATGGTAGGCCGAACTTGGCCTTACTCCCACATGTGGCATCGCGGGGAGGCTTTACGTCTGTGACTCTATTGGAGGGTAAGAAACTGGACTGAAAAGAAAGTCCTACTTTAGTAGCGCAGTATATATACGCACTATGAACAAATAGTCCCATTAGTGGTAGCCAAATTCCTACGCGGAACTAGGACTTGTTCGTACATGTCGAGCGGTACGTTTGAACTGGGTCTGAGGGGTATGGCAGCCTGGCACCAAGGTCTCGACCAATAGTAGAATGGAGACTATTATGGGATGTTCAGTAGGCTAGAATGGATATTCAATGCATATTGTACAAGGAATATACAAGGGATATCAGGGAATATTAGAGAATATACAAATACAATTAAATATATATAAATAAATATATATATTCGGTTTAATCTGGCCCTTCACAACAGCCACCCCCTGAATAGGTCCCAGACCTAATCAGTTAAACGGAGACAGATTAATCGCGTTGTCTATTTACACATAAGGGTTTGCTGTAGGGGTCAGTCAACTTCACAAAGTCATAGGGTTGTAGGGTCATGGTCATCATCGATTGTGTCTGGGAGTCGAGGCAGTTCTATGAGCCTTGCCACGGGACGGGTGTAAGTGCGACCCTGGACGAGCACTTCAGCTGCTCGGACCTTGCCGTCGGCACCGGTGATCACTTTGCTTACGCGGCCGGCCGGCCACATAGCTCTGGGCAGTGATTGATCAATAATCATGACGACTGTTCCTTCTGTCAAATTGTCTCTCTCCTTTACCCACTTCTGGCGGGTCTATAGAGACGGTAGGTAGTGCAGTAGGAAACTGTTCCAAAACTTGTCGGCTAATACTTGGCTGTACCTCCACATTCGTCGGCCGTTCGCTTCTTCAGGCCGGTACATTGTCTGGGGTAATGTGGGATCTAGCCGCGCCATCAGGAGTGTGTTGGGGGTAACTGGGTCGATATCCGCCACATCACTGGAGACATATCCGAGGGGCTTCGAGTTAAGTACTCCCTCAATCTCCGTGAGGACTGTCATTAGGACTTCTTCCGCCACAGTCTGGGCCCCAAGTACTGCGTACAGGGCTGTCTTTATGGAGCGCACTTCTCGTTCCCAAGTGCCACCGAAGTGGGGTGCGTTTGGGGGGTTGAATTGGAAATCAACCTGTGCTGGAGCGAGGTGGGTCTTAAGTTCTGGGCCCATAGCTTGGAAGCTCTCTCTCAGCTCTCTTTCGCCGCCTTTAAAGTTTGTCCCATGATCGGACAATAGGGTAGACGGTCTTCCTTTCCGTGATATGAATCTACGGAAGGCCATAAGGAATGAGTCTGTGCTCATGGTCGGGAGAAGCTCGATGTGTATCGCTCTGGTGGTCATGCATTTGAATACAATACCCCACCGCTTCTCGGTTCCTCTTCCTTTCTTTATGTGCAGCGGGCCAAAGCAGTCCATACCCGTTGAGTGGAATGGCTTGTCACCGATTCGGAGGCGACATGGAGGAAGGTCAGCCATCCTTGGTATGCTGGGCTGCGCGCGCCACTTGCGGCAGTCTAGACATGTTCGTTGGAAGCGTCGTACCGCCTCTCTTCCTTGTAGGATCCAGTAACGACGTCTGATTTCCGCGAAGACTCTTTCTGCTCCTGCGTGATGTACATCCTCATCGTATTTCTTTATAATCAGCTCTGTGACCTTGTGTCGGCTGTTCAATACGATCGGGTATTTAATGTCATCCGGTAGATTGGGGGCTCTGCGTAGGCGACCACCCACTCTGATGAGGGTGTGAGCGTCGCTCTCGGGGGCCAGGTGAATTAATCTGCTGTCGGATGGGACGGGCTTTCCTCCCTGTAGACAGGCCAATTCATCGGGGAACGAGTCTCTCTGGGCTCGCTGCAGTAGAAGCAATTCTGCTTCCTCGTAGTTAGCCGCTGACATATCAGCGGGGGACTTGCACTCCGGGTGGTACCGCAGGAATGTTCTTTGTTGTGCACTCTCTATGGACGTGCAATCGTTTATGTTAGGGTCGGTGGAGGCTACGGTGCTCAATCCACAGAACACAGACTTCTTAATTTCCACCTCCTCTGGACTTGCTTCCCTCGGGATAGGCATGGGCCACTGTCCTTCCGGGAGTCTTAGGAATGCGGGGCCGTCACTGTAGACATTGCGACGGGTGAGGTCATCCAGGGGCATCCCCCGGGTGATGACGTCAGCTGGGTTCTGTTTTGTATCAACGTAGCGCCACTCTGTTTCTCCGGTTAACTCTTCGGTTAAGTCTTGAATCTCGGTGACTCTGACTCCCACGAAGACTTTGTACTTGCATGAGTCCGATTTGATCCAGGCGAGTACCGTCGTGGAATCTGACCACAGGATTGTTCTAGACACCGGTATGGTGAGCTCACGTTGGATGAGCGTGGCTAGGTGCGCTCCGGCTAGGGCTGCGCAGAGCTCTAGACGTGGGATAGATTGTTGCTTGCATGGGGCTATTCTCGAGCGGGCGAGGACAAATGCTGTGTAGATCTCTCCCCCCTGGTCTTGGGCCCGCAAGTAGGCTACTGATCCGTATGCGACCTCTGAGGCGTCACTGAAGACGTGTAAGTCCATTTTACATGTCTCTGGCCTCACCGTGGGTGGGAAGTAGCTTCGGCGCATATTAACGCCTGGGAGTGAGTGGAGCTCCATCTCCCACTCTCTCCAGGTGGATGCAAGGTGTGCGGGAATGGGGTCGTCCCAGCCCTGGTCCTTGTCCCACAATGCTCGTACAATCATTTTTGCCCTGGTGGTGTACGGTAGAATACATCCTAGCGGGTCATATTGTCGGGCGAGTGTTGTGTACACACTCCGTCTGGTGGTCGGCGCCGCCGCCGGCCTTCCCTGCTCCGTAGTCAGGGGCTTGTGTCTGTAGTGAAGCGAATCTGTTTTGAATCGCCACACCAATCCCAGGGTCATCTCCTGGGCTTCTCCCGGGATTGTAGCCATCCAGGTCTCGCTGCTGGCTGCCTTGTCCTCGGAGGAGAGGCTGCGCAGTACTTGCGGATCGCTGCTGGCCCACTGCCTGAGATCAAAGCCGCCTTTGATCAATGAGGCGCGGAGTTTAATCAGGAGAGCCTCGGCTTCTTCCTGGGTTGAAAGGCTTTGTAGACAGTTGTCTACGTAGAAGCTGTTCTTTACGCTGTGTCGGACCTCTTCGTCCGCTGCTGGGTCCTCTGCTACATGTTTCTGTAGTGCAAATGTCGCACAGCAGGGGCTGCACGTCGTTCCGAAGGGGAGGACTTCCCATTGGTAGATGGCTGGGTGCTCATCTCCTGGCTTCTCTCTCCATAGGAACCGTAACAGGGGCTTGTCCGCCTCTACTAATCTCTCCTGCAGGAACATTCCTTTAATGTCCCCGCTGATGGCCACCTTTTCCTGGCGGAAGCGGAGTAGAACGCCGAGTAGGGAGGGGCCGAGTGTGGGACCGGGCAGTAACTCTTTATTCAGATTTTGGGATCCGATCTGGTAGCTGCAGTTAAATACTATGCGGTCTTTACCGTTGTGATGGACCTTGTGGTGGGGCACGTACCACGATTCAGTGGTCTGGTCAGCCTCTTTAATGTCCATCTTTGTGACGTGTCCCGCTGTGATGAGCTTCTCAATCTCAGCGCGGTATACACTCTCTTGGGCGGGGTTCTTGGCTAAGCGCCGCTCCGTGTTCAGCAGGTACCGTTCTATGGCGTCTGTCTTGGCGTGGAAAGTAGGCATTCCTTCTCGCCGCAGGAGTGGCGTGGCGTATCTCAACACGCCGTTGACCGGGACTCTCTTGGTCCCTGTCTCGAGGAGGTGAATGGCGTAAATGTCATCTTTAGAGCGAATGTCTTTCTTTCCATTCTTAAAGGGCATTTGTTCCAAGCTCCATAGCCGCTCTACGTGTTGCAGGAGTGCGGTTTCTCCCTATGTGACTCGGGAGTGGAGACATCTAGTGGCTGTACTTCGGTTGAGAGATTTGGCGAGCGGGCCTTGGAGAGTCCATCCCAAACGGGTCTCGACTGCTGCAGGACAGCCTCGGGGGCCGGTATGAACCCGGTCTATCGGGACAATGAGGTCTGCATGGTCGGAGCCTATCAACAGGGTCGGCATAGCATTGTCTATGAGCGGGATCGGTAACTTGCGCAGATGTGCATATTTCTCCATCAGCTTGGCGACGGGGTATGTGTACCGTGACAGTCCTATTTCTTGGCTGGTGAAAGCGTCTGCAATCTGGTACCGTCGCTCAGGCTGGCCGCTTGCTGCGATAGAGAATGAGACATTCTCGCCCTTTATCGTCTTCAAATCTCGTCTTATTGTCCGAATTGTCATTTGGGTTTCGCTTCCCCGCAGCCCTAGCTGGGCCGCAGCGGAGGCGAGCAGCAGGGTCTTCTCTGACCCGTCATCGAGGACGGCGTAAGTGTCCAGGACTTTATTCTGGTAGCTTAGTGTCACACGCACTACTTTTAGGAGTACTCGGGCTCCACTGCTGCTTGCGGGATCGATGTACATGACGCTCGCTTTGCGGCTGGATGGTGCAGGTGAAGGGCGCCGTCTGTTACTGTCGTGAAGTATGTCCAGATGGGCTCCATCGCACTTGGTGCACCTTTTCTTTAAGCGGCATTCGGCTGCCATGTGTGAGCGCGCACAGCGAAAACAGCGCTTGTTGGACTTTATCCATTGACCTGCTTCCTCCGCGTTCAGCTTGGGGAAGGAGTCACATTGCGCTAGCCAGTGTTCTTTCTCACAGTAGGGGAACACTATCTTCCACTTCTCCGTTCTGGAGGGGGTACTGTGGCTCCTGCTGCTCGGTACTGACTCCGATTGGTGCATCACAGTCACCGATCTTCTTCCATCATTTAGTCGTCTGGTTCCTTCTCTGGAGCCAGGGGTGCTCCGTCCGAATGTATCTAGCCGTAGGCTGCTGACTTCTCTCGCCAGGAAGTCTGCTAGATCGAGGAGGTTCGGTTCGGGGCCATTCGGGTCTCTGTGGTCCCTCTGCCGCCTAAAGCGCTCCTGACGAGCGGGCGGCAGCTTCTCCAGGATCCTTTCCACATTTGAGTTGGCGTAAAGTTCATACTTCCCCTTCTCTCTTTGCGCTCCCAACATCCCTACCAGGGACTGCACTCTGATGGACAGGTCGTCCAGTGCTCGATTGTCTATTGCTGGGGGTAAGCGGTCGATGTGTCGGATCTCCTGGATCACGTAATCCCATATGCGCCCATACCTCTGGTCCAATGCTACCAGCGCTGCTGTGTATGGGGTGGTGGAAGTCGCGTAGGCGAGCGCTATATTATGTGCGCGGGGCACCTTTAAGTGCTGCAGTAGGATGGCGTATTTGTGGCGTTCATCCAATACATCCACCAACATGGTCTCCAGACACATGCGGAGTTCTGTATACTGGGCCCGGTTCTCTTGGGTGAAGTCGGGTACCATAGGCGTGCCAATGTATGACGCTGACTGTGGATACATCGGCGAGCGTTGGGGGAGAGGCCTCCTAGGCGAGTCTCCTCCCGCTCCTTGGTATGGGCTGGTACCGGCAGTGTACCATGGCCCGCTTGTCCAGGTGCTGTTCCTCGGTGCGGGTCGTGCATCGTGCTCACCCGTGTATAGAGTCGGGGGTCTGTAGCGCAGCTCCGCGGGAGTATAGCCTGGGCTGTACCGGACCTCCTGGTCCGGTAGAGTACTGTGCTGTCTTCGGGCGCGGTTCTCCTCCTCTTCCTCTTCGTCTTCAGTTAGGTCATCCAGTGCTTGTAGTCTCTGGTTTAGCCTCTCCACAGGATATGCTGCTCCTTCCCGGTTGCTAGGTCTCGCTTGGACCGGTGGGGGGAGGTGGTCTGTGGGGGGTATAGACCTCGTCTGTTGGTCAAGTTCAGGGTTGTTTACTCGGCTAGGGGATGCCGCCCTGGAGGTGTGTCTAGACGAGTTCCTGGAGCCTCTGGCGGAGGGAGAGGGTGTTGTCCGTCTGATCAGCTGTTCTATTAGTTGCGCTTGCTGTCTGTCGCGCTCTGCGTCCCGTAGAGCACCAGCAGCTGCTCGCTGGCTGTCTGCTCGGTCTCGGGCCACATTCTCTTCCATCTGAATGCGTCTTATTTCCAGGCGTATGTGCTCTTCTTCGCTCCGTTGCTGTATCTGCAATCGATCGCGTTCACCCTGGAGTCTATCGCGTTCAGTAGAGGCTTTCAGGCTGACGAGGAATGCCTGCTGTAGGGTCCTCTCTGCCTCGCTGGGAGAAGGCGGTTGTATAGGGGAGCCTTCCCTCGGGGTACTCCTTGCGGAGCCTTGGAGCTCTATCTCCACGGTGCTCTCCCCGTCTTCTTCCGTGCCGAGTTCTCTCTCGGTAGCGTTGTATTCCTCCCGGGACTCATCGGGGACTACTTCTTCAGTACTGGCGGGGTGTGAAGTCATGTCTGGTTCCCACAGGTCCCCACCGTGAACTTGGTCAGTTACATTAGAGCCCGTAGGGGCCTCTATGGTCGGGGTAGTCTGGGCGTTGGGGTTAGACATACTTTTACTTTCTAGTTTTACCGCGTTTACTGTTAGTAGAAGACTAGGTTGTTGACTGACAGCGTAAGCCTCTAAGTACTGAGGGAGCCGTCGTTCGCGCTGCGGGCGTTGGTTAGGAGGATCGTTTCGTGGAGTGTTCATCATAGGCCATTTCAATATTAATAACACTATATTAATATTACACTAATTACCCTCCGGCTCGAAGGACCAATTGTAACTGAGGGGTACAATTCCCTGACTGTATTACTAGATATGATACTTACTACCACTACCTTTGTACTTAATATTCGGCCACCCAGTACACGGCATAAATATATTATCATGAACACTCTCACGTAGATGAAACGGATCCAACACAAATGTACGAATTAGAAACAGGTCTTTATTTCCTACACAGCGATGGTGTGTAGAATAAGCACTTAATCACTTAATTACATTTATGAATTGAAATAGTATGCACTTTTATGGCAAGGAGTATTCGTCGGTATATCAATAGATAATGTCCAATCTCTGAAGGCGCAGGTGGTAAATATACGACCTGGAATAGTTAAGGAATAACAGCAATGATACTTTAATGATTATAGGCTGGATACACTAGAGGGGGTTAATCCGGTCGCTTGTAAGCCGACAGGAGTAGGAGGGGGGGGGGGTAGAATCCAGCTGCCTCGTCCGGCCAAGGGTATCCCAGGTGAACCCACTGTAGTGCCGTTCAATGCGCCGGCGATCCTTGGACCACAGATGAAAGCAGGTGGACTCTTTGTGGGCCGGCTCTCTCCGGTCCACGGGGGAGAGATGTGGAGAGACCTCGTCTTGCAGAGCGTCTCCTCACCTTGCGTCCTCTCCAGGGGGGGGGGGTTCCAACACACGGTAGTGTCGGGGGTCTTTATCCATAGAATAATCAAAGTATCCAAAGCATAATCCGTGCCTGGGAAGGCGGGCTGTCGTCGGTAGAATAATCCGGTATACAGGTCCACTCGCTTGTCGGCTCTGGGGCTCCTCGGGTGCAGCTTCACATAGGGTCAACCACCCTGGGTAAGCAGCCAGTTCTCTGCCCGAAACGATGGGGTACTGACTACGGTAGTATTCTCACCGCACGAAGCACTATATATTAACAGACTATTATTAGCTTAATAGACTACGTCCAACTCGACGATATAGTGCCAAATATGACTATTCAAATATTAATATACACGATGTCTCAATACCGATGGTAGGCCGAACTTGGCCTTACTCCCACACATGGCATCGCGGGGAGGCTTTACGTCTGTGACTCTATTGGAGGGTAAGAAACTGGACTGAAAAGAAAGTCCTACTTTAGTAGCGCAGTATATATACGCACTATGAACAAATAGTCCCATTAGTGGTGTGGTAGCCAAATTCCTACGCGGAACTAGGACTTGTTCGTACATGTCGAGCGGTACGTTTGAACTGGGTCTGAGGGGTATGGCAGCCTGGCACCAAGGTCTCGACCAATAGTAGAATGGAGACTATTATGGGATGTTCAGTAGGCTAGAATGGATATTCAATGCATATTGTACAAGGAATATACAAGGGATATCAGGGAATATTAGAGAATATACAAATACAATTAAATATATATATATAAATAAATATATATATTCGGTTTAATCTGGCCCTTCACAACAACCCCGGTGTAACCCATGCTCTAGGTTAGAGCTCCGCCTACAGGCCTAATGGAGACACCACACGGGTGTATAAAAGAGACTCTGTGACATTAACACGCTGGGTATTCTGACTTTCAGAGGGTAAGAATGTAGTTAATTGAGAGGAGCCTCATCTACACCTGCACACTCCCTCCCTGAATCCCAGTATGTGGCTCAGCATGTAGCACACTCTCAGGGGCTCATACAGGAACACGCATTTCATCATAAAGTATTCTGTATTTTATTATGAGAAATAATAAACAAACTTCAAACTTGATTGTGTTGGTTCACTGAGATGGGTGTTGGAGCCAATATGGGTGCTTTTGGTTTATTTTCTGAAATATACCAGTTCATATTTTTGGGGGTATTTGTATTCAATGCCACACGGAGGCAGTAACACAATGGCGATGGGTCACATAACACCATCAAATAATAAGTAGGCACAGGTGTGTAAGCTCAGTGTGTTTGTACCATGGGAGATTCAATGGTTCTTGCCGCAAAATTATACAACATCTAGACTCACATAATGAAGTGATTTCTAAGTTAAACATTGCCCAACTACTAACAAACTCATGGAAACTCCATTATACAACTAACCACCAATGAGACAGAAGAAGCAAGTGACTAAGATAATAACTAAAGGTACAGTATGCACGTAAAGAACACTCATCAGCGTTCAGTTAAAAAAATAGACAAGTAAGATAGAATAGACAAAATAGTGATAGTGATAGATAATAAAATAGTGCAATAGTGCAGTGCAATAAGTAGTAGAATAGAATAGACATGAAATGAGCACATAAAGTGCAGACATATAAAATCAAGTTTTTTACAGTGCAATAAAATAGTTCTGGGTTACTGTTTAACAGTTTAAACTTTAAAGTCATCTTTACACTACAAGGGGTGTGGCACTTCAAGCACCGCTTGTGAGATTGACAATAAAGGAATCTGAATCTGAAAGACATTTTCGGGCCGATTTTGGGATTCACCAACGGTCCCTTGATGTCCTATGAAACAGTCTGGTAACATTCTAACTAAATCTCAGTACAGGGCATTGAAAGGAAAAAAGGCAATTCAGCTATTTACATTTACATTTACATTTAGTCATTTAGCTGACGCTTTTATCCAAAGCGACTTACAAGTTCTGTATGACAAGCCATCAGGAAGGGCACAACTCTATCAGCTGAGCAACAATGTTCATCAAAGTGTTGAGTGCTACAGTGTAGGTTAGTTTATTAGGACAAGTGCATGTGAAGTAATATTCATTAAATGTCTATAGTCTCTGTGATCGTATAGTGGAAATTACCCTTCATCTCTCTGTGTTGTTTGCATTTCAATTTGGTTCGGTTGCAGGAAGGAAGCACGGACGAGATGTTTTGAATAAAGCAGAGCTGTGTTTATTCCATTCCAATAAACACAAACTAGATGTATCAAACAAGTACTGGATCTTCTTTCTATATCTAATCATCGTCTTCCGTTTGGCTGTCGGTCCATGTCTGATCGGCTGATGCCGCTCAGAATCGTCTTCTCCGGTGTTTGTTGTCTCAGGTCGTCTCGGCAACACGAGGCCCTCTCTTTGTTTGTGCTGGTTGGCAAGGCAACTCTGGTCTCGGATCCTCTCGCTCAGAGCCGGGAGGGCTTGTTTCGTCTTCTCTCTGGATCCCTGCTGCGATCCTGTTTTTTACTCAGCGTCTGTAGTTAAAGACAATTCTCCGCCCCTTTTCCCTGCGTCGTCCTGGTGACGATAGCTAGGGGCGTCACTGTTTTCTAGCCTTAACATGATCTCGGCCATTTTGACTCTTTAAAGGGACATGGTCCTATTTTTACATCTAGGACTATTTTAAGCCTTTTGTCCCCGTATATGGAATTTCTAACGTTCTCGAGGCCCTCTCCTTAAACAGAAATAGAGCATACATGGCTTCCTAGTTTACCAGCTACAAATACTTTGCCATGCTTTGATTGCTTTTACAATCATGAGATTTATTCTTTATCTTGACTACAGTTCCTAATAGTCTTTCCTTCAGTTCTGTCCCCATGTAACTTTAATTGAACCTTATATTTGCTTGTTTATCCTACTGGTTGTATTCCTATTCTCTAAAGTAACCCTTAACTTAGTTTTTAGCTTTATTGATCTGCTCTAAGTATCTTGTTTCGTTTTAACCTAAAGGTATTTGTGCTTTGCTTCCATTAACTTACAAACTAGTAATTATGTATTATTCTCTGGTTAACTTGTTAGTTAGTCTGGTTAACTGCAATTTGTTTTATACTGAATTATACCATAACCTAATCCCATCTAGTTGACTTTTAATACTTAATACCTTATATTTCAGTTTACTTTTGTCTAGATCTAGGCCATTAATTACCAAGTGGGTTCTGTAGACCTGAGTCTACCAAATGCTCTCTGGGCAGCTGCATAGCATAATGATTAAAATAGCTGATTACACTCACCCCTCACAGTGCTCTGGTGAGTGAGCTGTTGACCTTCTAGCCAGAGTAAATACAGCACAGTTGAAATACTTAACTTAGCTGGCCTTCAGGCCCCAGTTTATTGGTCTAAAGTTATTTACGGTGGGTTTTACTCAATCACTATCTCCATTTAGGTGGGGGAGGATGCCTGGTGGTCTCCTCTAGAAACTATTGAAGACAGGGGATGGTGCAACTATATTTAGGCATTGTCCTTCCCCTCTGCCAGAGACAGCTAGAATATTTGATCCACATTCCTTACAACTTACCACTTACAACCAGCATTTCGTCCGGTATAATGGTACATTTCCTTGGGATTTTACACATGTTTATTTTGACAATACACGACACATGACAGTACGGTTAGTTATGGTTAGATATTTTTTTTCTTTTTTTAATTCAGATAATGGTTGAAGAAGTACGTCTTTAGTCGACGGCGAATGATTGGACGTGTTTCGGCTGTCCTAACTGGGGTGGGTAGTTCATTCCACCATTGTGGGGCAAGGACTGAATGAAAGGACTACACTCCCAGAATTCAATGTGATCAATGTCACTCTAGAAAAATTCACACCTGAACAAAGGCCCAGCTTCCAGTCTGTATTTCCTTTGTTATTCCAATGACTGGACCCAAGAGGCACAGAATGACACACAAAAGCTAGGGCTTTAGATAGAAGTTTACCTGAATACATTACTATTATTATTAGTAGGGCTTTAAATAGAAATGTGCCTGTGATGCACAAGAGAGAGAGATAGAGATAGAGAGAGAGAGAGAGAGAGAGAGAGAGAGAGAGAGAAGAAAGAGAATGAATGAATGAATGAATGAATGAATGAATGAATGAATGAATGAATGAATGAATGAATGAATGAATGAATGAATGAATGAATGAATGAATGAATGAATGAATGAAAGAAAGAAAGAGAGAGATACAGAGACAGAGATATAGACAGAGAGAGAGAGAGAGAGAGAGAGAGAGAGAGAGAGAGAGAGAGAGAGAGAGAGAGAGAGAGAGAGAGAGAGAGAGAGAGAGAGAGAGAGATCCTCCTGATTAGCTGTTGAACAGAGAGCTGAGCTTTACAGTGTTATATATATATATATATATATATATTATGACTGGGCACGTAGTGAGCACACACATATAGACAAACATACCAGTACTGTACACACACACACATTATATAGATTATATAGATATATAATGAGCACAACATGGGCCGTTTCTTCACCATATGTACAGTCAAGTCAAGTCAAGAGTTTTAATTGTCACGGCATACAAGTATACAATGAAATGCGGGTGGTCTTGCCCGCGACGATGTGCAATACAGTGGTACAACATATAATAGAATCCAATAAAAAAACAGTGGTACAACATATAATAGAATCCAATAAAAAACAACATTGTGCAATAAACAGGTAACAGGTAACATGGTGTGACATCTCGGTATCTGTACATAGTATTTACAGAGCATATAGGACATGCTAGGTAGCTTTAGTAGTGCAATACACTGTTCCTGTTGTTATACTAATTTAAAGTGGCCTTTCCTCTTGCGGCGTGAGTGTGTGCCCGCTCATGTTAAAGTGGCTGCTAGTGTGTGAGCGTGCACAGCGTGCGTGTCGTGTGTGTGCTCGTGTGTGCTTGTGTGTGGATAGTTCAGTGTTCTGTGGCACTCAATGTTCATTGTTCAAGGCTCTGATGGCCTGGGGGAAGAAGCTGAGCCTAAGCCTCTCTGTCCTAGTAGCTGGGGTTCGCAGGCGTCTGCCTGACCTCAGCAGCTGGAACAGGCTGTTATTGGGGTGGTGGGGGTCTTTCATTATTCTGCAGGCTCTGGATTTGCACCTCTTGTTGTATAGAACCTGCAGGGGAGGTAGCGCAATACCCGTGGTACGCTCGGCTGAGCGCACCACTCTCTGTAGGGCCTTCTTGTCCTGTGCTGTGCTGTTTCCATACCAGGCAGTGATGTTTCCGGTCAAGATGCTCTCTACAGCTCCTGAGTAGAAGGACTGGAGTATCTTCCCCGATACTCTGAACTTCCTTAACTGTCTCAGGTGGTAGAGGCGCTGCTTCGCTTTCTTTACTACTGTGTCTATGTGTGTTGACCATGTCAGATCCTCTGAGATGTGGACCCCCAGGTACTTAAAGCTGCTCACCCTGTCCACGGTAGCCCCGTTAATCATCAGTGGTGTGTGTGTCTCCTGCTGTCCTCTCCTATAATCCACGATCAGCTCCTTGGTTTTACCAATGTTCAGGAGCAGGCTGTTGTCCTGGCACCAGCGTTCCAGTACCTCAACCTCCTCCCGGTAGGCCTTCTCGTCGTTTTCCGAGATCAGCCCCACCACCACCGTGTCGTCTGCGAACTTCACTATGGAGTTGGAGCTGAACTTGGCCACACAGTCGTGTGTGTAGAGTGAGTACAGCAGGGGGCTTAGAACACAGCCCTGGGGGGACCCGATGCTCAGGGTGATGGTGTTGGAGGTCTGACCCCCCACCCTGACCGCCTGGGGTCTTTCACTCAGAAAGTCCAGTACCCAGGCGCTCAGGGCGGAGCTCAGACCCAGCTCGATCAGCTTGTCCACCTGTCTGGTGGGGACTATGGTGTTGAACGCTGAGCTGTAGTCAATGAACAACAGTCTCACATAGCCCCCCTTCTGACTGTCAAGGTGGGAGAGAGTGCTGTGCAGTACCTGGGAGACCGCGTCGTCAGTGGACCTGTTTGTCCTGTATGCAAATTGCATAGGGTCCATATCAATGGGGAGGGAGGCACAAATGTGGTCCTTGACCAGCCTCTCGAAACATTTCATGACCACAGAGGTGAGTGCCACCGGTCTGTAGTCATTTGGACATGTTGGGGAGGGTTTCTTCGGTACAGGGATGATGGTAGACATCTTGAAGCAGGCAGGGACCACTGACTCCGCCAGGGATTGATTAAATATGGCGGTGAACACCGGGGCAAGCTGGTTGGCACAGGACTTAAGTATGCGTCCTGTTATACCATCTGGGCCAGCAGCCTTCCTGGTATTCACCTGCATAAATGCTCTTCTCACACTGTGTTCCGACAACGAGAGAGCGCCCCCGCCCCCCCGCGGTTGCCCCCCCCCCCTCCACAACAGCCGGCGCGCCAGTGACGTCACTGTCTACACCGAACCGAGCGTAGAAGGAGTTGAGTTTGTCCGCGAGAGAGGCGTCGTCGCTCCCCATTGAGGGGGAGCTGACTTTGTAGTCAGTTATTGTCTTCAGTCCCCGCCACAAGCCTCTTTTGTCGTTTTGTGCCATTTGTGTCTCCAGTTTATCAGCATATGTCCTCTTAGCAAGTTTAACAGCCTTGCGCAGAGTGTAGACTGAAGCCTTGTACTCTTCCATATTTCCTGACTCTCTGCCCAGGTTATAAGCCGTGGTGCGAGAGTTCAGAGCTGCTCTGATAGTACTGTCCACCCAAGGTTTCTGGTTTGGGAACACCCGCACCATTTTCGTGAGGACAATACTGTCAGCTACTGTTGTTATGTAGCTCACAACGGTATCAGCGTACTCGCTGACGTCACTGGCGCTTCCTTGAAACATGTCCCAGTCTGTGTCTGCGAGCGCCTCCTGTAGCGTGGCCTCTGATTCGTCAGACCACTTTTTTGTCTCACGTGACACGACGGCGTCACGTGATCTTTGTTTGTATGCAGGGATTCAAAAAATGGAGTCGTGATCGCTCGCGCTTGCAGCCCCCATCAATGGCGGAGCCGCTACAGCTTTGTAGCCGGCTCTGAACGGGGTGTAACAATGGTCGAGTGTGTTCCTCCCCCTCGTGGAGCAGGCGATGTGCTGAAAAAAGGACGGCATCACTTTCTTCAGATTCGCCTGGTTGAAATCACCAACCACTATCATCGCGGCGTCCGGGTGCTTGATCTGTTGTCTGTTGAGGTGGTCGTGTAATTCCACCAGCGCTTTGCCAGTATTTGCCTGTGGGGGTATATATACGACGGACATAATGACCGCGGTAAACTCACGGGGTAGGTGGAACGGACGGCACAGGATTGAGGCACAGGATTGAGAGGACATGTACTTCTTTGGGATTAACCCAGAGATTGTTCGTGAGGATGCAGACCCCACCTCCGATGCTCTTCCCAGAGGCTGCCGTGCGATCTGCTCTCAGGACGGTGAAGTTGTCCGATGGAGAGACGCTGTTGTCCGGCGTCGCTGGCTTGAGCCATGTCTCTGTGAAACACATGATGTTAACGTCTCTCATCTCCCGTTGGAATCGGACCCTCGCTCTCAAGTCATCCATCCTTCCCTCCAACGAACGTGCATTCGCCAGAAAGATGGATGGAATTGCTGGACGGTAAGCAGATCTTTTTAATCTAAGCCTGATACCTCCTCGTCTTCCTCTATGCCTCTTTCTGCCGTTTCCTTTGTTGCCGTTCTCCCGCTTGATTTCTGTTAGCCATTCTGGGCATAAAGTGTCTCCAAACTCCTCTTTGAGTCCGGAGTTTAGGTCCATAAGTGTCTGGCGGTCGTATGACAATCCCGCCAGTGATGTTTTAATAAAAAAAGTAGAAAAAACAAACATAATAGCAAAAAATTTGCACAATCGTCGCAAAGCTAAACCAAAGGCGACTGACCGGGGTCGCGCCATAGTAAAGATAGATATAGTGACTAGAAAGAGTAGGCTAGTGATAGAAAGCTATGGGATATGTACAGATATAGTAACTAGAAAGAGTAGGCTATATGGATATGTACAGATATAGTAACTACTAGTAAGAGTAGGTAAGGGATATGTACAGATAGATATAGTAACTAGAAAGAGTAGGCTAGGGATAGAAAGCTATGGGATATGTACAGATATAGTAACTAGAAAGAGTAGGCTATATGGATATGTACAGATATAGTAACTACTAGTAAGAGTAGGTAAGGGATATGTACCGATAGATATAGTAACTAGTAGTAAGAGTAGGTAAGGGATATGTACAGATATAGTAACTAGAAAGAGTAGGCTGGGGATATGTATAGATATAGTAACTACTAGTAAGAGTAGGTATGGGATATGTACATAGATATAGTAACTATAAGAGTTAGGGATGGGTACCTTTCACACTGGTACCGGTACCTGTGAATCGATACCGGTACCCAACGGTACCTTTTTTCGGTACTTTAGTCTCTAAAAATGGTATCTACCTACCTCAGTTGTAAAAAAAGAAATTCCAAATTAATAAATAAATAATGTCTTTTATTACTTTATTATTATTTACATATTACTGATGTAAAGCACTTTGAACTGCAATTCCCTGTATGAAAGGTGCTATACAAATAAAGTTATTATTATTATTTACTTAGAACAACATATATATATAATATACACACAAGTTAACACAAATTACACAACACACACGTATCTTTAAATAAATGTTATGTTTATTTAAAAAAATATGTTTAACAAATTAACTAAAAAGGTACACATCTATATATTTAACTAAAAAAATAAATAAAGGTATTGTATTTTACAAAATAACAAGTATAAAACAAGGGTAAACAAACCACTCTAGCAGCAATGAACTATTCTGCTGATCTGGTCCCTTTTCTGCTACCACCACAGGATAGGGTCTACTGAGCTCAGGACAGTAGGGAAGCTCTGATACACCTGTACCTCTTTCTTGGCCTTTCCAGCGGCTGAGGGGCCACTGGTGTCCACCATCACAGTGTCCAGCAGGGCCTGGTGTTGTGGCTGAGTAGTCGTTAACACAGCAGGAGACGATATTTCCAATTTCAACAAGCAATTTATTTAAGGAAAGAAAGTTTAACAGCAGAGCTATGGATCTAGCAGACGGTCACCACAGCTGAACAAAAACACTCTAACTTCCCAAACCCCCGTGCCCCCCAGATAATACCTTCCCAGCCCTGCCCCAACATGACAGATATGATGACGTGACATATTATATCAGATATGACATGACATACATTAAGATGACACATAGATTTAACATCGAAGAGAGATAAAGCTGGAGTCTGGAGTCAAGATTAGTGAAAGAGAAAATGAGTGTGTGTGTATGTGAGTGAGTGAGATGTGTGTGTGTATGAGTGTGAAAGAGTATATGTGTGTGCGTGAATGTGAAAGAGTATATGTGTGTGTGTGAAAGAGAGAACAAGATGTGATGTACAAGATTAAAAGAACAAGATGTGATGTACTCGAAATGTCTATCTGTCCCTATCTGTCCCATACTTAAAGTTGTTTTAAGAACATCAGCCGGACTGTCGCCCTAGTGTCTTTCAGCACTGCTAGCTGACCTATATTAAACTAGTCCACCCTATATACACATTTTCCACAACATTCCCCCATTTGGGGCTATCCCTAGTCCCACCCAAATCATATAACCAAGAAAATGTGAACGTCTAACTAAACGAGAAACCATATTTATATAATAAAAGTTTAAATGCCTAATCTAAACAAGAAACCTAGCCATATAATAAATTTTAAATGTCTAACTAAACAAGAAACCTTACTTCATTCACTGGACCCCTAACGGACCAACAAAGGCTGACTACCGTTCTCACAATAAACACAAAACCGCTCAAAACAAGAGTAATAATAAAACATCAAAAAAATACCCCAATTTATAATCCTAACCTGACAGACAAATCCCCCCAACCTCCACCGCTTACCAAATGAGCCACAGTTCCGGCCGGAAACCGCGACTCTCATCAGGGAAAGGAGAAGTTGACCGTCAGAACTAAACATAGAACATCCCTCCCCAAAAAAAAATGACATTGTCTCTTCCATAACATTGAGTCCTAGTGTCCATCGCTCAGCCCCCCTTCCATGCCCACGCCATAGTCTCTTCACCGTATTGCCAAAAGTCACATTTTGCCAATACAGCAACCACCATGCCACACCTCCAGTCCCCGTAGAAACATGTCCCCATGCCGGGACGGGAGGCGCTGGTCCCGACCTCACAACGTGTCCCCCCCATCTTCACACCTCCAGGCCTGTCGAAACATGTCACGACATGCCAGGACGGGAGGTGCCCATCTTGCCCACTGCGTCAGCCCCCCCCTTTGTCCCTTCAGTCCCCAGAACCGATCCCCAGAACACTTCTTCTCAATGCTTCCTCAGGCTCAGAACCGACACTCCGTACCATTCCATACCGATGCCCCTTCCCATTCCGGTTTGACCAGGACCATGAGTAAAATAAACCAAAATAATAAAAAATAAACCATCACTCAGACCATCCCCTGTCACTCTTAAAGGAAAGAACCAATACAAAATGTCTTCAAAAAACCTTTACATGTTGTTTTCTCTTTTTTTTTTTTTTTTTTTTTGAAGTAAAAGGAATAAAACAAACAAAACTGAACCAAACAAAAAGAAATGTCCCTTCCTCACCATACGCCTAGTTAAAGGAATAAAACAAACAAAACTGAACCAAACAAAAAGAAAATGTTCCTTCCTCACCATACGCCTAGTTAAAGGAATAAAACAAACAAAACTGAACCAAACAAAAAGAAAATGTCCCTTCCTCACCATACCCCTAATCCTCTATCCCCTCGTCTCCCTTTAAGGCAGCATAGAGCTGAGGGCATGGCCCGATTGGTGGCTCAATCTCTTTCTGCCCCACCATCAGCATTCGGCTCGTTACGTGTGAAGTCACCAGCCTACCCAAGAGAGGCATACCACAACAGAAAAGGAGAACCAATATCAACCCTGCCACCCCAATGGATATCCCCGTCTGCATCATTATACTTCCCCACTGTCCCAATCCTTCAAACACCCCACTCCCCCACCATTCTTCATTCCGGCCAGAATTCTCCCTCAACTCCTCCCTCAAATCCTTCAGCTTAGCCATGGCCATGGAGAACTTTCCCCCTGGCCCCACATTCGTCGGAATGAATGTGCAGCAGTACTGTCCAAACATGGAACAGACTCCACCCTTCTCCGCCATTAACCAGTTCAGAGCCTGTCTATTCTGCCACGCCACCGTACTGGTCGCGTGCATCTGGTCCCCCATTGCATCCAACGCCTCCTCGGTGTAGTTGAGATACCGCTGCTGATTGTAAAACAAATAGTTGATCCACCCTGTGTTCTTATTGACCGATATCCATGGCAGAATAGACTCAAACCCTGCCGCAATCTCATTCTTAGCCATGAACTCGGCTGGAATGCCCCTTGGCTGTCCTATGCTGTCCAGATACACCCTTGGGTCTGCCTTGTAGCTACGCTTTGTTCGAGAGATAGGAGACTCAGAAGGTCCTTCCGTCACTGATAATGGTAGGACCACCATTGGCATGATCGCCTGAACCCGAGCACATCTACCTGACCAATCTAAAGGAAGTGTATTCCTCAACCTCCTACCGCCGCAGAGCCAGTATTGGTCCGCCAGTGCTATATCCTGGACATGAAAAGGGCAAGCTACAGGCCGTGGGTTGGTATCCACTCCCTTTAACACGACCCCGTGTCCACACTTTCCTTCTTTCGTGCAGTTAGTCGTGATGCTCCAAATAGTAGTGCACCGCCCCTCTGCCACCTCCCCTACGTCCCGGGTCCCCTCCTTTTGCAAGCACTCAAAATCCTTGGTCAGCCATAGTTTGACACCTCTGGGTATTGGCAACCCCGTCGCTACCCCCTGCACACGTACATCCAATTTCCTACAACGTTCCCGCATAGTGACATCCTTGAAATCCGTGACGTTTCCTGCCGCCTTAAAACGACTAGAGCCGAGAAACCCCAAACACTCTGCCTCGCACCAAGGGCGACTATTATGGGGCCCCTCCCATGCCTCTGTGTCCCTGTCACACTGAGCCCAACTGAACTTTGTGCCCTTCACCAGCAGCCTATCCGGACGTGCCTTGGAGCAGACATAACAATCCTCTATCTGATTCTGCGCGCTCGTGTACTGGACCCACTTAAACCACTCATTCCCTAAAGCCGCCCTATACATAGGGTCAGCCTCCGGGTCTTCCTCGTCATAGTCATAGCCGCCCCCATCTTGTTCCCCGGGAGGAAGCAAACCCCTCAACCTGGCCCAGAGTGAGCCCACCGAGTCCCTCAACGTTCCGGCTGTCCTCTGGAACATATCCTGTCCCCCCACCTCTTTCGACTCAGTGTCCTTGACCTCCCTTTTTCCCCTCACCCCTGTCCCCTGTGCTTGGTTCGGGACAGGCTCAACCCTCCTTTCTACCCCCACCGCAGTTGCGCAAATGGAGACGTCAGCTCTCCCGTCCACGTCTACTACCTCCGTCAATGTAGCGTTGGCATATGCACGCACTATATGCCTCTCAGGACGGTCTATGCGCACCGTGCATTCAGCGGCCCAACATGAAACGGATCTTAAGTAGTATTTAGAGGCAGATGGTAGCGAGCAGAACTTCGTTGCCTCTTTTAGCGTCGCCGTCCACCGTCCCACCTCTAAACTCAATCTCATTCTGTTACGCTCTGCACTCCAATGGATGATGATTACACACATATTGTGATACTGCTGAGGGCGTATTGCTGACACCAACATTGACACCGCACATTTCACAACCCGATCCTCGTTAGTATAGTGGTAAGTATCCCCGCCTGTAACGGGGGAATGGTCAAAATCAAAAACATGCCCTTGCGGTCCTCCGGGAAACACCCCTTTTGGTTGTAGTCTTATCTTCTCCCCCCCTTCCTCGATGGAGGGCAGAGGGGGCGCCTGATTCTGAGCCTGGTCATGAAAGCCTGCCGGTACTTGAGCCTGAGCGGGACCCCGTGGGACTCCTACCCACTCAAACCCGTCATCCTCAAAGACGGGTCGACCGTGACGGTTCTCAATGACATCGTTGCCCCCGGCCGACCGTCCGCACACTGCTGCCAACATCTGCGGGAGCATCAGCAGGCACTGCACCTTCCAGTTGCCGTCTCGGGCCCTCCATGTCGGGTTCTGCATAACTGCGATCGATTGTATCCCCCAAGAGGTCGCCGCTGGCCTTTATGCAGTGATTGAAGTGGAACCAGGTCGCTGATCCTTTGACTTGGACTGCCGTCCCAGTTGATCGGATCACCTCGTACGGGCCCTCTCTCCGGGGTGATGACCACTTTCTCTTGTGGACCTTTACGAAGAACAAGTCCCCAGGGATCAGCCTCGGTTTGGTGGCTTCCTTCTCCGCCTCCTTCACCCCCCTTTTCTCCTTTATCTGCTCCTGTCGAAACACAGCTTCATGTATTTTAGTCACTTGCTGAAGATATTTTTTCAGATCTTGCTCAAAAATATCTAATGCCGGGCCCCTAGCCAGGTGTCTAAATGGCGGTGCTGGCATGCTGCGGCCTGTAAGCATTTCATGCGGTGTTAGCTGTGTTTGGCGGTTTACGCTGCTTCCATCAGAGCAAGCGGCAAAGCATCAATCCAGTTAAGCTTAGTTTGCATACAGATTTTCAACAGTTTGTTTTTAATGACCAGATTGGCCCTTTCCACCTTTCCCTGCGACCCGGGACTATAGACACAGGAAAGGCGCTGTCTTATACCTAATTTCTGCATCAGCCCTTTAACCACCTTGTCGATGAACTCGCGGCCATTATCGCTTTGTAATATCGTGGGAATTCCAAATCTCGGAACGACCTCGCGACACAGGAACTTGATCACTGTGTCCGCGTTCTTGTGTTTAGATGGAATGGCCTCAATCCAGCGACTAAAGCAGTCCTCTACTACCAGGAGGTATCGTTTGCCCTGCACTGGCGTTATCATATCCGTGTAGTCCATAATCAGGTGTCTGAATGGTCCCTCAGGGAGGGGTGTGTAAGCCGCCACTGTCGGTACTCCTTTGCGCACATTGCCCTGTAAGCATGTTAAACACCTGGCTAGTGTAACGTCAATTTGTGCCTGAAGCTTTGGGGACCAAAATCCCATTTTCGTGATTCGTCTCAGGGTCTCTGCTCTTGCACAGTGATCAACACCATGAGCCTCAGGTATCACCAAGGACAGAAGATCGATGGAGGCGACTATCAAACCGTTATGACTCCTCCACAGACCATCTGTCCCCCTTACAGCCCCCCTCTCCGTCCACGACTGTTTCTCGGCCTGCGTGGCTGAGTCCTGAAGATCACTCAAATTATCCTCAGTTACCTCAGTCGTCAGTTCGGCCGCAAACATCAGAACAGCCGTGGATGGCACCGCAGCCGCCGCCTTCGCGGCCTCGTCCGCCGCGTTGTTTCCCGTCGTCACAAAGGACAGGTCTTTTCTGTGTGCCTGGCACTTTACGATAGCAATGCTTTTGGGCAACTTTACAGCCTGAATAAGCGCCACAACCCAAATGGCCGCGAATAGGTGGCATACGCCATGCGCATAAGCAGAGTCTGTAAAGATGTTAACCGTGCGATCTTTAGCTATTATGCATGCTTCTGTTAGTGCTATTAGTTCTGCAAGCTGGGCCGAACATGGTTGCATGCATTGTCCGGCCTTTCTTGTTAGTGTTTCTCCGTTAGGTTTGCACTGTACGACGGCGTATCCTGACCTTAAATTTTCCCCCTCCCGATAGCAGGACCCATCCACAAAAAGTGAGAGTTCTGCTATCGCGAGCGGGTCGACTCCCAAATCAGGACGGAGTTTCACGAAAGCCTGTACCTCCACCTCGCACTCATGCGGTTGACCCTCGCTCGGGAGTGGTACCAGATCCGCCGGGTTACTGCCGTGGCATGTTTTTATCGTAACGTCCGAGTACTGCAGGAGCCTCATGTAAGCCTGTTGCCGTTGGCTGGTCAGAACAAATTTGCCTCTTTCAATCAAGTTTGCCAATTTGTGATGTGTCCAAATGCAAATGTCATATCCCATTGTCACGGCCGTTGCTTTCTCATACATCAAATGTGCTGCGGCCAGGGCCTGATAACAAGGTGGCAGACCCTGCTCTACCAGCGAAAGAGCTCTAGAGTAATATGCTATCGGTTGTTTTTTCCCACTCCCCCCCTGTGTTTGAGTCAGGACAGCTGTCGCATGCTGCGCTCTATGTGAGACGAATAGGTGGAAACACTTCTCATAATCCGGCTGCGCCAGGGCAGGGGCCTGTAACAACAGACGCTTAATGTTTATGAACGCGTCCTCCCCCTCCTCGGTCCATGTCAAGGGAGCGCGAAGCTTGTCTGTACCCGCCTCTTTTATCATCATCCTCAACGGCGCTGTCGCTATCGTATAGTCCTTCACCCACTCAGAGCTGTACCCAGTCATCCCTAAAAACGTCATCATTTGTCGGACCGTCAACGGCCTAGGTGCCTTGGATACAGCTTCGAGCTGCGTGGGTGAGATGTTTTTTATGCCCTTTTGAATGACGCGAGACAAGTACTCAACTTTTGGCTGGCAGTACTGCAGTTTTGAACGGGATGCCTTGTGGCCTCCCATGGCCAATCCACTCAAAACTTTGATGGAGTCCTCATGGCACTGCTGACGTGTATCCGAGCAGATTAGAATGTCATCTGCATACAGTAAGACCGTGCTGAGTAGTGTGTCGCACACTCCTTGCAGGTCTTCCTTGAGCGCCTTCGAGAAGTAATGTGGCGAGTGCGCGAACCCTTGTGGCAACCGGGTGTAAGAGTATTGTTTCCCCCTGTGGGTAAAAGCAAACAGATACTGAGACTGTTTTTCCAATGGAACACTGAAGAATGCCTGGGTGAGATCAATGACCGTATAGTACTGCGAGCTACTCGGGATGTTTGTCAGGAGGGTGTGTGGATTAGTGACTTCCGCCTCTGGTCCAGACACCACGTCGTTCACCGCCCTCAAATCGTGTACCAGTCTGTACCTAGCCCTGTCCGCCTTTAGCACTGGGTGGATAGGTGTATTACATCTGGATTTGAAAGGGACGAGCACTCCTGCCTTTAACAGTCCCTCAATCTGATGTGATATAGCTTCCTCCGACTCTGGCTTCATTGTATATTGTCTGATAAAGGGTGGTCTACAACCCTTCTTTAACCTGACCTTCACTGGCTGTGCCGACAATATTAGACCCACATCTGTGTCGTGTTTTGACCACAACTGTTCTGGGGTGCGCGCCAACATGTCCTGTTCCAGCAAAGCGTCCGCCTCTGGAATAACGCAAGGGTCTCCTGGTAATCTGATTACTTGCGGTTTTGCCAAAACCGAAAAGGAAATCATTATTTTTATGAAACTCCCATCTGCGCTGTTCCAAATTAGCGGAGATTCCGTGGAGACCCACCTTTGAGTCTCGGATTCCTGTATCATTGAACCTAGATGTTCGGATTCGTAACCAGGATTTATTCTCAGAGTGATGTGTGGGGCGGCGTCTCTTAGTCTATGTTGTTCCCGTAGATACTTACTTGTGTTAACCCTCAACGCCGCGCCCTGTCTCCCTACAATTACCGTAGATGAGTTAATCTGCACCTGCTCGGGCTGTCCCTGCAACCATGCCTTGTTCCTAATTAGGTCACTATTCGTCAAATACTGTAGTGTGCAATGTGCCTCCATGTTTGTTTGTCTAGACTGAGGCAGTTGGGCCTTCAGAAATGGCTCCCAGGGGTCACAGACCCTTTGCAGCTCTGCATCTATGTTGCCCAGCCAGAACACAGTGGCCTCTTTCTCCCCTGTCCCTTGTAACATCATTTGGTACACGTCTTGTTCAATTTGAATCCCCTCAGGCGTACATAGGATTTTACAGCCTAGTTTACACATTGCATCTCGTCCCAAGAGATTGTGCGGGGTGCTGTCCGAAATTAATACAGGTATTGTTATGGTCTTATTGTTAAACGTCATAGAGATTGGATCTGACGTGGGTATTAGTTGTGTTTTTCCCGAGAATCCGACCGTCCGAACATACTGTCCAGACTGGGGTAAGTGAGCGGCGTATTTTTGCTTTATGCAGGAAAAACCTGCTCCAGTGTCTGCCATCATCTCTGTTAATTTGCCCTCCACTAGGACCTGCAGAATAGGTTCTTGCTCAGCTCCCTTGGAAACCACAATCATTTGATTTCCCCCCGTCGCATTCTCTGGGCACCCCTAGTGATTACCCCCCTGATTTCGGGGCCCTCTTGTCTCCCCCTGGTTGTAGGGCCCTTGTGACTCCCCCTGGCGCACGGGTCTTCCATACTCCGAGCCGGGACGGTATGGTTGCCCACATCTCATTTCCCTGTGTCCCTGCATGCCGCAGTTCCAACAGTGGAAACGGGAAAACTGTTGTTCGTTCCCCGGTCCCTGTGTAATCCGTGGGCCTGATTGCCCATTCCCTGCCTGCCGCCTGGGCGCCTGGTTCTGTGAACTATAGCAATAGCTTCTCACTACCTGAGGTGCAGGCGGGGGTCCCTGGTCCTGCATGGGTGGAGAGGTAGCAGATGACACCATTACTGCCTGCAGCCTCCTTTGGGGCTGCAGTTGTTGCTGAGTTAACTTCCTTGCGTCATTTCTATCCTGATCCCTGACTTTCTGCTCCTGAGCCCTTTGCTTCTCCACACTATGTGTCACATGTGCACAGAACAAAGGATAAGTCATGTCCATTAACCCCACCACGTCTTCCAGTCTATTCTTAACCACCTCTGGAAGCCCTCTCATCACACTTTCTCTAAACATCGCTCTCTGCAACGGGTCAATTTCTGGGTTGTGTCCTAGCTCACCTCTCCACTCCTTCAGTACTTTGTTCACATAGGCGCCAGGCCCTTCCGTCTCCATTATGGGGTTGCCTGCCAGTTTTGCCGGATTAATATGTGATGGATATTGATTCCTGAGTTTGTACCACAACGCCGCTCTATGCGCGTTGAATATGTCTCTATCATGGGCCTGCGTGTCGCATGCCACTCGCATCGATGTATCACCCATGATGTCGCGGCAGGCACCAACTCCTAGCAAACACGTCAACAGGGCTTTGACGTCACCCACTGCTAGCAGAAAAGGTGACGTATTTTCCTCAAACTGCGTGATCCACCTGGAGGCTCCTTCTGAAAGGTCCGGTAGTCTTGCTATTAAGCCATCGATGTCTAGAGGTGACCATGGCATGTGAAAGATATCGTTCCCCTTTATTAGCAGGGGAAACTGGCCTGTGCTTGTCACACTTCCCAGGAATGTAGGGGCGAAAGTCAGGGTTCCTGTAATGTTTCCTTTCTCCTGTCCTGGTTTCGTGTCGTTCTCATCTTCCTCCTCAGTCAACAGTTTACTGTGGCCACACGCTCCGTGTTTCTCTGATGTCTGCTGTGCCACATTTTGACGGGCCTCTTCCTCTATCTTCCTCCCGACTCCCTCCCTCTGCCTGCCCAGGTTCTCTACCTCCTCTTCCTCTGCATTATACAACTTCCGACGTGCTGTCTCGTTATATGCCGCCAGGACTTTCGGATAGAGATCCTGCGGGGTCAGTTTGGGGGGGGTATCTCGCCTAAGGGAGGTCTCTGATCTAGCGGGGGTCTCTGACCTAGCGGGGGTCTCTAATTCCGCCTCCTCATATTCTCCTCTTATTGTCACAGTGCCCACCGGCAATTGCGTGACATAAGGTGGGGATGTTGGTTTCCCTATATCCGTCTCTCTCTGATTTAGCGCTAAAGCTTCCTGCCTGTATGCTCTCCCCTTCTGGGCGTAGAGCTTCATTACCCCCAACTCTTCTGTCCTCTTTCTCAACCTATTTTTGCTGTTGTCGCCTGCCTTGTGGTTACGAATCATTACATTCATCTCTTCGCATAGGCCGAGATCAAAAGTACCTCCGGAAGGCCATTTTGTGTCCCCGGCCTTTGTGCGCCTCTGCCAACGGACACCTACCTTGAGAATTACGTTTTTTAGGAGCGGGTACCGGTCTATCAGTATGTCTTCTGCTGTATGCATCTTGATTGAATTTAGGACAGGTGAGGCACTAGTGAAAACAAACCGTTATGCCAAGTGTGTAGTTGTTCGTGTTTACTAACTTTGTATATGTCTTGTGTGTTTATTGCGTTGTTTAGTGTGTGTGTGTGTGCTTATTGTGTGTGTGTGTGTGTGTGTGTGTGTGTGTGTGTGTGTCGGTGTGTGTCTGTGTGTGACTGTGTGTGTGTGTGTGACTGTGTGTGTGTGTGTGTGTGTGTGTGTGTGTGTGTGTATGTGTGTCTGTGTGTGTGTGTGTGTGTGCGTCTGTGTGTGTCTGTGTGTGACTGTGTGTGTGTGTGTGTGACTGTGTGTGTGTGTGTGTGTGTGTGTGTGTGTGTGTGTGTGTGTGTGTGAAAGAGAGAATGAATGTGTGTGTGTGTGGGAGAGAGAATGTGTGTGTGAGTGAAAGAGAGAAAAAGTATGTGTGTGAGAGAAAGTGTGTCACGGCCAAGTGAATATTCTGATTATTATTCAGACTTTAGTGAGATGAATAAACATTCCATTCTATATGAAAGATTACATTTTTTGAAAACACATTTCCGTCACACAATACGGAGGTAATACGCTCAACTTAATATACACGACTGATTTAGAGTCTTGAGTTTAACTGCTGGTTATTGTGTGTGTGTATGTGTGTGTGTTCACCACCAGAGGTCAGCAAACCCAAGAGAGAGAGAGAGAGAGAGAGAGAGAGAGAGAGAGAGAGAGAGAGAGAGAGAGAGAGAGAGAGGAGAGAGAGAGAGAGAGAGAGAGAGAGAGAGAGAGAGAGGGAGAGTTATCTCTCTTGGCTCAACGCCCAGACTTAAAGCAGGGGCCTGCTTTTTTCCAGCCCTGTTCTTTTTAAGAACAGATTACCGTTGTCGTCTTCAAGTTCGACTTTGTCGTTGCGGTCAATCAGGTTTTTGTCTTTTCAGACAAACAGAGGGGGAAGAGGGATAGTAAGTTGTTTGTTTCACATGTATTTAATGTTTTACAGACAGTTCATGCTGACTAGTGTCACGTTTTAGACTCGAACGTGAAAAATGTGAAAGATATTTAAATATTACAACCGGCCGGTCGAGTATATAAAGGAAAGGAGAAAACAGTCCAGTCCTTTCTGGGTCCTTCAAAGTATTTATACAAGGTAAATATAGCTACTCTCTCAAACAAACAAACGCTGCCCTAACCCTAACAACAAAACAAACTAGAGTCTCGTCGGCCAAACAGGTCATAATGATGTCTGCAGGTCACATGACAATAGATGATCTACTAACATGCAAGTACTGAACAGGTCAAAAATAGATTGAATGCCAAGATGATGGTAGGTCTGAAAAACGTATGTAGATTCTCCCGACTCACAGTCCCTTCTTCCCGCCTCTTGCGAGGAAAACAACCCTTATATTACAGACCAATAAAAATGGAATTAACCCCTTAGAACACTGCCTTCCTTCACCGGCCCGTTTGTTTTTCAATCCATGTAGATAAAATCCATCTTGGTTTTTCTAAACACCATGGCTCTCTGCTCATATTATCACAGCTGGCTTCTCTGTCGCTACTTATTTACGGATGCACTATCTTCTATCTTCGTTCGTTTTTATTTGGCTTAAAAGATCAAAACAACCATGTGTGCACAGTGAACTCACATCTTTCTCCGGAGCGCTGTTTCTCCTAGATGAGAATGAGTGTGTATGTGTGTCTGAGAGAGATGTGTGTGTGTGTGAGTGTGAGAGAGTATGTGTGTGTGTGTGTGAATGTGAGAATGAGTGTGTGTGTGTGTGTGTGAGAGAGTATGTGTGTGTGTGTGAATGTGAGAATGAGTGTGTGTGTGTTTTGAGGGTCCTATTTGTAAGTGTGTGTGTGGCGTGTACTGGTATATGCTTGTGTGAGAGGGACGGAACCTACAAAACAACCATGTGTGCACAGTGAACTCACATCTTTCTCCGGAGCGCTGTTTCTCCTAGATGAGAATGAGTGTGTATGTGTGTCTGAGAGAGATGTGTGTGTGTGTGAGTGTGAGAGAGTATGTGTGTGTGTGTGAATGTGAGAATGAGTGTGTGTGTGTGTGTGTGTGAGAGAGTATGTATGTGTGTGAATGTGAGAATGAGTGTGTGTGTGTTTTGAGGGTCCTATTTGTAAGTGTGTGTGTGGCGTGTACTGGTATATGCTTGTGTGAGAGGGACGGAACCTACTAACAGCCAGGACACAGTTAACCTGGTTCTACTACAGCCAGGACACAGTTAACCTGGTTCTACAATGCTACAGCCAGGACACAGTTAACCTGGTTCTACAATGCTACAGCCAGGACACAGTTAACCTGGTTCTACTACAGCCAGGACACAGTTAACCTGGTTCTACTACAATGCTACAGCAATGCTACAGCCAGGACACAGTTAACCTGGTTCTACAATGCTACTACAGCCAGGACACAGTTAACCTGGTTCTACAATGCTACAGCCAGGACACAGTTAACCTGGTTCTACAATGCTACTACAGCCATATAGATATAACAAGGGAAGTGGGGAATGGGCGAGAGTGTTTGTAAAGGGTCAGAGAAAGTTTGACCAAAAGGTCGAAAACATGCAATTAAGATTGATTAGCAAAATGCGCATTTATAGCCTGTTAAAAGAGGATTCGCCTTATGTCAACACCTCACCACTCGTGTTCGTTTCTAGTCGTCCGTCCAAACCTGTCACACAGCCAGCTCAACTTTTTCCTCCCGCAGAATCTCTAACGGACATTATAATAAAAAGCACAACGCTCACCTTGTTATCTTGTCGACACCGCCAGAATGTCTACGGGAGAGGTCAGGAGCTGGCCGTGTGAAGGGCCCGGCAGGGCGATCTACAGGTCAACGGTCACCAAATGTTGTGGCTGAGTAGTCGTTAACACAGCAGGAGACGATATTTCCAATTTCAACAAGCAATTTATTTAAGGAAAGAAAGTTTAACAGCAGAGCTATGGATCTAGCAGACGGTCACCACAGCTGAACAAAAACACTCTAACTTCCCAAACCCCCGTGCCCCCAGATAATACCTTCCCAGCCCTGCCCCAACATGACAGATATGATGACGTGACATATTATATCAGATATGACATGACGTACATTAAGATGACACATAGATTTAACATCGAAGAGAGATAAAGCTGGAGTCTGGAGTCAAGATTAGTGAAAGAGAAAATGAGTGTGTGTGTATGTGAGTGAGTGAGATGTGTGTGTGTATGAGTGTGAAAGAGTATATGTGTGTGCGTGAATGTGAAAATGAGTGTGTGTGTGTGTGTGTGAATGTGAAAGAGTATATGTGTGTGTGTGAAAGAGAGAACAAGATGTGATGTACAAGATTAAAAGAACAAGATGTGATGTACTCGAAATGTCTATCTGTCCCTATCTGTCCCATACTTAAAGTTGTTTTAAGAACATCAGCCGGACTGTCGCCCTAGTGTCTTTCAGCACTGCTATCTGACCTATATTAAACTAGTCCACCCTATATACACATTTTCCACAACACTGGTCTTCCTCTTCAAAGATGTCACAGAGAGCTGAACGCTTTATCTTTTTTCCCAGTGCAGGGACTGCATGCTGAAAATAGAAAAAGGCTTCATGATTCATCATTTCATCAAGCATTATTATGTTATTATCAGAACAAGTAGTACACTCTCCATATCTTACATTATGCTGGTGCTGTGCTGCCCTGTCTTCTATAGACCCATCCTCATCCTCCTCTTCCTCCTGCAGCAGCTCTTCTTCTTGCTCCTCCTGGATCACATCCCCACCCTTTAAATAAAGCATGTACACAATAGCAAATTAAAACAATATGTACTATGTTCTAAGTATAGCATAGAACACATAAGTAAGTCTACTTTAATGATCATGGACAAACCTTGTTTCTGGTTGCAAGCATGACAGCTTCCTTCTCCAAGCGGGTCCAAACAGCCTCATCATGAACCTTGCCTTTGAATAGAGGATGCAGGGCAGTAGCCTCCTCAAGGAACCGTTGAAGGTCATAATTTGTTTCTTCCTAACGTTTTTAAAAGTTTGGTAATTAATTTTTAATTTGAATAGTTAGCTGGCAGTACAAACACAAGTGATATAACTACTAAATGATTATAAATGAACTACATACTGTGTAGTGTGGGGAGAGGTCTGCCCAGACCTTCTCTTTAATGGCTCTCTTGAAGGCAGAATCGTCTTCCTCCACCTTAAACTTATCCTTAAGTTTGTCCAGGATCGGAAGGTTCTGCCCGGCAGTGGCACTCTTGTCAGACGACACACAGAGTGTACATTTGTAAAGGACCCTTATTGTGTCCATGAAGTCCTCACACCTCCTGATGTCATCATCTGACAGTCTCTCCAGTCTGAGAAGAAAAGCACAAGTACAACATGCATGCATATGGTCCATTGGTCTCAGATTAAATATGTAATGGATTTATGTGACCATGGGGTGGCGCTGTTTATATAAGCGCCAGGTACAATGTAGGAGGTATGCAAATTAGTTATTGTATTAATTATTATTGATCTGTTTATGGAGCCCAACCCAAGATATTCTGTTTGAACGGTGAAGCAAAATAAATATAATTTTTGCAAGAAGAGCTGCCTGCATCGTATCATTGGAACACTGACACACAGCGAACGGTTTGGTCAATAATCTATACCTGTCTCTGTCCATTGCCCTCTTCAGCCGTATGTCCATGGAAGCTGCCTGGATGGCAGGGTGTTGTTCAATGAAGCGCTCTATCATTAGGAAGAGGCTGTTCCATCTTGTCCGGACATCTAAAACGAGGGCATGTTCTGGAAGGCCTTTAGGAAAACAGACAAAAACAATACATTGCAATTTGTAAACTAAAGACATTATTTGGTTTGACTCCAGTAGAAAATAGTATGAATATATGGAGGAATTGTGTTGGAATTTAAAAACAATACAAATAATTATACAAAAAACTAAAGAAATTGGATAAATAAATATCCAATGATTTCTTCTTAGATTGACCTTTAACTTACCAAGGAGTCTCTGCTTTTCCTTTAAGACGGGCTTGGCGAGGCTAGCTTTCCTAAGCCACACCACGACGGCCCGTATCCTGGCAGACCATGTGGCAACTGTCTTCACAGTGTAGAGTTTCTGTGCTGCTACATTTACAGTGTGGGCAAAACATCCCATCATCAACACGTTCATCCTCTTCACAGCTACATCCATATTGGCAGCGTTGTCAACTGTGATCGCACCCACTTTAGATTTCACCCCAAAATCATGGAGAAGTGTGTCAATCTCCTCTGCTACAGCAGGCCCCGTCTGGGAGACATACACTGCACGGGTGTGCAGGACTTTCTCCCTTAGCTCTGCCTCCACGATATAATGCACAGTGGCAGTGAGGTAGTGGTCTTGTGCGACACTGCTCCAACCAGATCAGCTGTCACTACAACATGGTCAACTGCCCTCAGTTCCTCCTTCACATTCTCCTTCTCAATAGTGTACCAGGCTGGTATCAACGTGTTGGAGAGAAGGTCTCTCAAGCAGGGGCGTTTTTAGGGTTAGAAAACATTGGGGGCTTAACACAGAAATATGCAATTTTAGAGTAATTAGAGATGAATACTGAATAACTAGAATCATTCGAGGTTCTCAAAGTGAGGTCCAGGTCCATGAGAGGGATCTGGGCAGTCCCCATAGAAAATTCAAAGTTAAAAACCCTTAGGAGTCAACGGGGCGTATTGCTCCCGTGGGCGGAGAACAAAAGAATTAGAATGTCTTCTAAATGCTCTAAACGTACATATTTTCAGAAATCGATAAAAATAGAAAAATGACAATTTCGAGTGCTTTGAGATGTTCTATATATGTCTCATTACTTGCTAAACATAATACGACTTGTAAATACGTTTAATTCTTGCTAGATGGTATGCTTGTAATTATTTCCGTTTGCGAGAGAACTACAGCGCGTCATGAAACACACATACACGCACGCGCGCACACACACAAGAGAAGCGTGTGCGCTGTGAATAGGTGTTAGACCCCCGCGCAGAGGTGAGAGGTATCAGAGACTCGCTACCCCCCATCCAAATTCTAAACAACAGATCGGCATCGGCTTTTCATAATATGTATGAATTATCTCTTGCAATAATATCCACGGGACACTGAGCTGCTTCGCAGAATAATGTGGTGTGCGTGTATGTGTGTGTGTGCACTGAGACGCAGCGTCGAGACGAAACTTGTGTCGAGTCTGCTTCTATGTATGCTTCTTCAGCGCGTCCTGCATTATTATTATTATTATTATTATTATTATTATTATTATTATTATTATTATTATCATTCTCTAGAATACACGGGACCCGACGGAACGTTAATGTCGAGTCTGCTTCTATGTATGCTTCTTCAGCGCGTCCTGCATTATTATTATTATTATTATTATTATTATTATTATTATTATTATTATTATTATTATTATTATTATTATTATTATTATTATTATTATTATTATTATTATTATTATTATCATTCTCTAGAATACACGGGACCCGACGGAACGTTAATTTATGTATTAAAAGTAGTCTAACATGCTTTTCATCAACATAACTGGCAGAGACAGAGTGCGTGTGTGTACGAGTTATGAGTTATCTCGCAGTTCATTCAAGCGCGCATCACGGTGATGACAGCTCTCTAGAGAAAGGTGCGCTCACAGGGGCGTAGCTGGAGATTCTGGGCCCCATGAAAAGAATCAATTTGTGGGCCCCCAATCTATTAAAAAAATGTGGGGCCCACAATCTATACAAAAAATTGGGGCATTTGCTGGGCCCTTGGAATCATCCTAACCCCCCCCCCCCCAGCTACTCCCCTGCACACACACACACACACACACACACACACACACACACACTCTCTCTCTCTCTCTCAAACAGAGAAATCAAAAGAAATCAGTACATTACCTTGTATTACTATTGTAATCCAAAAGCGATATATAGGGTTGTTCATTGTACAATACAATTGATACAGTTGATGTTTCTTGTTGATTATTATTCTCTATGTGTATATGAGCATTTTTTCAATACCCAACTATGTAGTGGCCGCTTGTCGCTAGGCTAGGCCTCCTGCTGGGTCCATTCACTGGAATAACAAAGGAATGACTGGGCCTTTGCTCCAGGTGTGAAATGGTTCTAGTGACAATGATCACATTGAATTCTGGGAGTGTAGTTCTCTCATCAGATAGCTGAATGAACTTGGATCTAGTTCAAGTCCTATACTGAAAAGTTGTTAGGATTTTACCAGAATGTTTGATAGGACATTGATTGAAAACTATCGTCTCAAATTTGACAATTGATGGCTTATTTTGAAGGTATGAATCTGTAATTTTACATTATGTAACAAAAAAAAGAGAATATTCTGAGAAGGTGGAGCTAGAAACTTTAGACTTTAGGGGGTTAACAGGACCAAATCATCAGTTTCTTATTTATTTATTTAACCTTTATTTAGCCAGATAAAACATTGATCTGGTCCAAGAAGCCCCAACAGGAGTACAAATATACATATATACACATATATATACATATATATATATAATATATATACATATACTGTACATACATACACACATATACACCAATAACAAAATAAAAACACAGTTAACACTTTGATTGCCTAAGGCTAAATTCATGATATACCATCCGTTGCCAGCTCTATTTAACATGGAGAAGTTCCCCTTCTTTGCAGGGCTATAACTTTTTAAATTCTATTGCTAGATTGCCATTATTAGGGCCCATTCAAGGTCCTATATGTATTGTTCATGGTGTAGCAACGTTAAACTTTTTCATTCACATATTCATACTAAAATATGGTCTAAGGTATAAGTATGTTTTCATCTCTTTCTGCAGCTTTCTCCAGAACGTGATTTATAGCCCCAAATGCATTATATTGATGATGAAATACAGTTTGATAGCATTCGGCGCGATATAAAAAATTCCAACTGGACGTACTTCTGGAAGTTACTACACGCCATCTGATGTTGACCGGATGGGCGAGGGGGTGTTTATAATTCCGTGGGCAGCGTTATACCATTCATCTAATGTGGATCATATGTTCATCAGATCAGTTAGTATCGAACACGGTAATTGTAACTGAGGGGTTACAAAACCCTGACTGTATTAAAGATTGTGATAGATTAGAACTGGGTGTGAAGGCTGCAGAGGGGAAATATGATTCCGATCACAGATTTTTGAAATATTGATATCAAAGACGAGTTACGGCGTCATAGGCAACTTGAGCATGGCTAGGAAAGACGCCTAAACACGTTTTCGGCACTTAAAGTGTTAAGAATCATACACACAAGCAAATAAACAAACAAACAAACATATGCACAGCCTATGTACAAAAAAAATAAACAGTTCATCTCTAGTCTTTACAGTTTTCTTCAATTGCATAAACACTCAAATCAAAAGTATTACACAATTATCAAAACCTTACACGCAAGGAGCAAAATATAGGCCCAGATTTGCACCCCTACAATGTCAGCCTCACACTTTTTGCAAAACAATACACACAGTGATTTGCAAAACACTAAACACACTTGCATTACATTAGACACAGAATGTCAAATTACCACACATATGAGCCAATTGGTTAAACACAGCCATTAGATGCACAAACACACCATTGCTTAATTGTAGATACACCAATCAGGTTTAAGCACTATAAAAATGCAGCAGGTGAGTTCACCTGTCTTCAACCAAAATGGAAGGAGAGTGAAGTACTGTACACAGAGAACATGCAAATATATACATTCACCAAACACTACACAAGACAACCAATGATGCAGACTGATGAACATATACATTTTCTCCCATTTTCCCAAATCAGTCAAAATGGAGAATCACAACAAAAATGTATCTTGCCAGATCCTAGGCAAAGAGATAATGTCTAGTATTTTCTGTTTAATTTTATTTTTTTTAAATAGTTTTACTGTAATTTTAACCTGTAGGCTACTGGATACAGTATTTTATGTTTGTCTGATATTTGCTGATCTTACAGTGTTATGCACATAGTAGCATGAAAACTGGGACATGTATTGTTGTGATTCTCCATGTTGAAATGTTGACTGATTTGGTTATATGGAGAGAAAATGTAATTTTTTTCATCAGTCTGCATCATTGATTTGGGTATATGTAGATAAATAAATTATATTTTCATCAGTCTACAGCATTGGTCTTGTGTAGTGTTTGGTGAATTTATTGTATATTTGCACATTCTCTGCGTACTTCACTTACAGTACTCTAATCACTGAGAAGTAGAATTGCTAAATGTGTTTTAGGTTAAGCACAGCAGTGTGTGTAACTGGTTCAAACAGAATTAAGTCATATGGTAACAAAATGTAGTTTTTTATAAATTAGTGTATGGTTTTGACAAGTGTTTAATTTAGCAAAGGATCTGAGGTGATAATTGTGTGTGTGGTTGTGCTAATTGTGTGTTTTGAAACACCGGGCCCCGTTTTCAAAATCATGCTTAGGCAATCGAAAAAAAACTGTATTGTGTGTTTCATTATATACATATGTTTCAGTCTTCTCATAAAAAAAATATTAGATTTTTGGGTCTTTTCCTGCCTTTGGTCCGCTTTGCATTCACATCTCAAATGAACCGCAGCAGGGTTCACTTGCAAGAGTGAATGAGCTTTCACACCACCCCAAACCAACCGGACTATCCGAGGAAATGAACCAGGGTTCGATTAAAGCTTATTATAGGACACTGGACATGGGTATGGATGGATCCAGGTGCTGCTGCGTTAAAGTGCACATCTTCAATATCTGTACTATTTAAAAGCACAGTGCAGGACACACTCAAAGGTTATCGCACCTCAGAGATGGCAGTGGACATGTATGACAGGACAAAGGCCATATGTAATGGCCTTTGGATTGAGGAACATACTACCAGCCAAAGGAGGAAGCAGAAAAGGATGGACGAGTATGTAGTTGAGTCATCTTGTGGCACAAGCTCAGACCTCAGCTCAGGAGATCAGCTGAGACAGAGACTGTTCTATCCAGTCGTCGACAGAATGCTGCAAGAGCTTGAGAGCAGGTTCTCATGAGTTGGATAACAACTTATGAGAGGCATACAGGCATGTTATCCAGCCTCAGACCAGTTTCTCTCAGTGGAATTGCTGCAACCCCTCGCCACACATTACAATATCCAACTATTGCCAGAGGAGATCACAGTTGCAAAGTGTTTCCTGGTCAGGACAGGCAGAGATGCAGTCCCTACTATCCAAAGTGTCTTTTCCCTCCTGGATGATAATAATAATAATAATAATAATAATAATAATAATAATAATAATAATAATAATAATAATAATAATAATAATAATAATAATAATAATAATAATAATAATAATAATAATAATAATAATAATAATAATAATAATAATAATAATAATAATAATAATAATAATAATAATAATAATAATAATAATAATAATAATAATAATAATAATAATAATAATAATAATAATAATAATAATAATAATAATAATAATTAATAATAATAATAATAATAATAATGCATTTGATTTATAAGGCGCCTTTCAGGACACTAAAAAAAAGTCCACAAATCGGTGAATGAAAAAATGATAGGATCAAATGAAAACTACTTACTAAAAATGGATGTTTAAAAGTACTAAAAACCAACAAAAAATACCAAACACTAACAAACATTCAGCACAGACAATGGGGATGCTGACATAAAAAAAAAAAAAAAGTGGCGCCTTTCAGGACACAAAAAAAGTCCACAAATCGGTGAATGAAAAAATGATAGGATCAAATGAAAACTACTTACTAAAAATGGATGTTTAAAAGTACTAAAAACCAACAAAAATACCAAACACTAACAAACATTCAACACAGGCAATGGGGATGCTGACATAAAAAAAAAAAAAGGTGGCTAACGACGCCACTGCTCTCGAAGGGGGGGAGTATTTTGGGTTCAGGGTCCTTGTCATCTCCCTAAATAGAATTATGCAAGACAAAATACTATAAATAACTACAATTAGAATAGTCTTTATTGCCAAGTAGTTTTCACATACAACAAGGAATGACCTTTGGTCGTTTTCGGTGCGACATTAGCGGACAGACATTAACAGACAGATAAATAATACAATAAGGTGGAGTAAGATCTAATTAAATATGAATTAAGTTAAGCACAATATAATATAATTATGAAATAAAATATAGGCCAGGGCTGCCTGTAACTGTAAATAAAGAGGTTGAATAAAATGATATGGGATATAATTATAAACTAAATTAAATATGCATTAGTAACTATCATTAGTAATTTAGCTTACTCTATTTCATCATGATCAGATCACAAACAATCACTAATTTACTGGTGTGTATGATATTTTACCTAAACCACGGGGTATCCACCAATGAGAAGGGCAACATTCCTTTAACGATGAACTCCGTCACCGCCCTGTGGCACTCATCAACTCTCTGGCGGGGAAACACCGTCTTCTGAGCAAGAGTGAAGGGTGTAACATATGCAGATGTCACTGTGACACAAGGCCGACAGGGGTGGGACAGAGAAATCAATGAAAGCAAGAGTAACACAAATTCCTAATAGTCTTGGCTAGTAAGTTTTGCTAGTAAAAAGCTAACGTTTTACATAATCTTCTACTCTTTCCAAACAAAAACCAAGACAGTGAAAAAAGCCCAGTTATCTCCAACAACAACGTATCCAAATATAGTACTAACGCTAGCGAATTAATTAATTAATTACCTGACGATGTTGATGCATCAGTGTCGTAGACGGATGCATCTTCAATGCTGGCTGCAGGCTTGCTAGGTGCTGCTGATGCTGATGGCTTACTTTTCTTTGCATAGAAGATGCTACAATCTTCAGCGTTCAAATAGATGCTGTGTTTGACCAAGTGTTTCCTCAAGTTGCTTGTATTACCCTTTCCTGTTTTGCACGTTGCGTTACAAATGTTGCAGAGAGCGTTGTCAGCATCTATTTTCATAAAGTGTAACCACACTTGCGACCGTTTTCGACTTGCCATATTGCCCCGACTGCTTTACCTATTAGTCAAATCCTAGGTAAACATGTATTGTGCGCACATGCCGTTTGTGCGGTTTCGTTTAGCGATAAACGAAACCTTGACATCATCGGACTTAACATAATACTGTATAAAAAAAAATTATAATATTTTTTTCTTAAAAATCCCGTTTAAATAATTATTATAAAAATCATAAAAAAATAAGTTTTTAAATTCTTTATTATTATTATATAGTTTTTCTCGGTATCTCACGTGAATCGATACTCGGTAGTACCGACGTGTTTCGGTAAGTACCGATAAAAGTACCGAATTCGGTACCCATCCCTAGTAAGAGTAGGTAAGGGATATGTACAGATATAGATATAGTAACTAGAAAGAGTAGGCTAGGGATATGTACAGATATAGTAACTACTAGTAAGAGTAGGTAAGGGATATGTACAGATAGATATAGTAACTAGTAGTAAGAGTAGGTAAGGGATATGTACAGATTAGGGATGTCCCGATCTGATTTTCCGAAGATCGGGATCGGCAAAAAAATAAATAAAAAATCTGCCATTTTTTTATTTTATTTTTATTCAACAAACATGACCATGTTCACATCTTAAACTCATACTGAGGCCTTAGTTTTGGTTTTAAATTGCATATCATCATCCATTTATTTATAGTAGTAAAAGATTAATAAAAAAAATAGTAAAAAAATTTATAAAAAAATTAATTTTTTTTTTATCAGATCGGGAAATATCGGTAGATACTCAAAATCACATGATCGGGATCGGATCAGGAGCAAAAAAACGTGATTGGGACATCCCTAGTACAGATGTGATGTCTTGGGCATTATCACGTTAGCCTAGCTTAGCACAATTAATGGAACCGGACAGTGCCGGTTAGCTAGGCTAATAACGAAGCCAGATAGCTTTCTACTGAATGGACAGAGACCCACACACACACAGCCAGCATGTAGGCGTTATTTATTTCTAGCGTCATTCATTCATTGACCCGTTCTGTAGAAAGCTATCTGGCTGACTTCTCCAAAGTCGTTATTATTATTAGCCTAGCTTAGCACAATGAATAGAAGCGGACAGTGCGAGTTCGCTAGGCCTCGTCATCGTTGGATTCACTCTCGCTCGCCGGCTTAGTCTTCATTGAGACCGAGACAAAATAATAATAATAATAATGGCCTAATATCTGTCCTCTTCGCCGTGAACACAGAATTCTCCAATACGATTGATAGCTGCTGCTAATGCTGTGTAATGCTGTGTTGTCGATAGCTTTTCAGCTCAGAGCTCAGTCAGTGTTTACTTATGGAGATCACCGTCAGTGATCACGACACTTAAATCAGCCCCTCCCCTCAAGTTTCAAGTTTCAAGTTTCTTTATTAGTTGTCATACAGAAGTACAGAATACTTTTATACAAAATGCTTCTTTCTGTTACGCTCCAGAGACTGTGCTAGACAAAGGGATAAGTATAAAATAAAATAAGTATAGCAAGTATAAAATAGAAGTCACGTACGTAGACACAAGTGTTCAGTATGTACATATGTACAATGTTCAATGCAGAGTAGAAGTAACTGAGTTACCATACAATATACTATACAATATACTAATTACAATATACTATATATAAAGCAGAAATGGGATGAGGTACAATTTAGGTACAATTTACAGTAAGGTGTACTGAGGTATGGGTTGTAGTGCAAATTCTTTACCAATAAATATAAAGTGTGTTTAGGTGTTCTAAAGTGTGTAGAGTGGGTGCTGCAGTGAGTTGTTTGTTTAAAGTGAGTGTGCGTGTGGATGTGTGTGCTGTGAGTGCTTTTGATGGTTGTTGCATAGTGTTATTGTTCGTTGAGCAACCTGATGGCCTGGGGATATAAGCTTCTTCTGAGTCTTTCTGTGCTTGCCATGAGACTCCGGTATCGCTTGCCTGACCGCAGCAGTTCAAAGAGGCAGTTGTTTGGGTGGCTCGAGTCTTTGATAATTCTCTTAGCCTTACCCATGCACCGCTTGTTGTAAATGTTCTGGAGAGTGGGAAGCCCCCCTCCAATTGTGTGTTTGGTTGAACGGGCCACTCTCTGTAGTCTGCTGCGGTCTTGTGCGGTGCTATTCCCAAACCAGGAGGTGATATTGCCAGTCAGGATGCTCTCTATTGTGCATGAGTAGAAGTTCTTAAGGATCTTCTGACTGACTTGGAACTTCCTTAGGCGCCTGAGGAAGTAGAGGCGTTGCCATGCCTTCTTCACAACACTGTCAATGTGTGTGGTCCATGTCAAGTCCTCGGATATGTGGACTCCTAGGTACTTGAAACTGTTCACTCTCTCAACTGGTGCCCCGTCGATGCTGAGGGGGCTGTAGTCCCTGACCCCCGACCTCCTGAAGTCCACAATCATCTCTTTTGTTTTGCTGACGTTCAGGGAGAGGCAGTTCTCCTGACACCACTGCGACAGATTCTCTACCTCTTCCAGGTAGGCCCTCTCGTCGTTGGCAGAGATCAGGCCCACCACTACTGTGTCATCAGCAAATTTGATGATTGTGTTGTTGTTCCGCTGTGCCACCCAGCCATGTGTGTACATTGTAGTTCTTTCAACTATTGCAAACAGCCTTGCAATCTAATAACAATTAACGTATTTACAAGTCAATTAAGTTTTGCAAATAAGGAGACATATATATAACATCTCAAAGCACTCAAATTCATATTTTTCTATATGGTATACTTGACTTGAGCAGACTGTTAGATCAACCCTGAAACTGGAAATATCTGTTATACTAGTTAATTCAAAATAATGCTTTAATAGTGAACTGTAGCATTACAGGGACTCTCAGAGTAATAAAACAAGGAAGATGCACAGCGTCAGTATTGTGTGACATTCCTGAGGAACCTTTAGGCAGCAAAACCTCTCTCATGATAAGATTGTTTACCCAGTTGTATTTACAAGAGCCATTTCAACCCCCACGAACAGCAAACACCTTCTAGGGGATGACGGGTGAAACACAGCACAAGAGGCTAAAATGAAGCGGATATGCCTCTGTGAGACAAGACCAATGTGTAAGACTGTTTGAATCTATACAATAATAGATTAGAGACAAGACACACAGGTAAAATAATGCCTTAAGTCTGTAGGAAACTAAAACCATACCTATTAGAAAGTAATTTACAAGAAGATTTGAATACCATTTTAGGAATGTCAAAGCTGGTTAAATAATAAAGCATTTTCCTTTAAACCATAGAGTAATACAAAGTGTCAGTTTGGTAAATAGGGTTTGGTGCTGGCTCTTGTGGACTGATTGGTATTAACCTAAGAAGCAATGACTGTACTGGGTTAATGCTAGATAGGCCATTGAATCATTACACAAACCATATAAAGGGAAGGTTAAAAGGTCTGAGTCAGCAGACCCCCCCTCTGTTCACTGAAGGAAGACACCGGCAAGGAGATTGAGGAGGGGGGGCCAGCTAGCCCCCACAGAGGAAGTCAGGGGGGGGGGGGGGGGCGGACCAGCCTCCCCCAGAAAGGTCATCTAAGGAGAAACGCCATGTATGCAAGGAAACTATGGGGGGAAATCAGGGTATAAAATAATGGATTGGTGAGAGAGAGAGCAGACCAGCCTCATGACCCGCCACGACCGTTCCCCAGGGGGTCTGATTCTGCGCCTCCACCTCTCCACCGACTGTTACTACTTTGCCCTACGTGAGTAAACTGTATATGGAATAATCACTGTTTGTGATAACTAGAGTAAGATGTCTATCTTAAGATCAGGTTTAACCATGTGGTGGCAAAGAGTACTATTGGTCTATTTCATACATATCACGAATACTAATTATGTGCAAAACTGTCTTGATGTGAAGAAGCCACCGTGTTAGGGCTATTTGATTATATAAACCTCATCAACCCTTTTGTACAAATCATGGCTTATGATGAATAATTCCTGTATGTAACCGATGCATTATCCACTCTTGGCCACCGAGGCAAATAAATCAGTTTGGACCATAGTTCCTTTTGTCTGGCTATACACGTTTATTTCTCATCTGACTAAGTCAGGGGTGGAGACCATCATATCACACTGTAAAACCGAATAAGTTTCCAGAACTTAAAAAAATTGACGTAATCCCATGCCTCAATTTTTTTAAGTTGATAAACTCAAATGTTTTCAGTTGGCTAAGACTTACAATTCTCAGTTAAGGCAACTCAAATATGGTCTGTTACTGTGACTTAAGGTTCTCAGTTAAATCAAATCAAATATGGTCAGTTACTCTGACTTACAGTTCTCAAGTGGAGTCAACTCAAATATGTTCAGTTACTGTGACTTACAGTTCTCAGTTAAGGCAGTTCAAATATGTTCAGTTACTGTGACTTAAGGTTCTCAAGTGGAGGCAACTCAAATATGTTCAGTTACTGTGACTTACAGTTCTCAGCTAAGGCAATTCAAATATGTTCAGTTACTGTGACTTAAGGTTCTCTAGTGGAGTCACCTCAAATATGTTCAGTTACTGTGACTTACAGTTCTCAGTTAAGGCAATTCAAATATGTTCAGTTACTGTGACTTAAGGTTCTCAAGTGGTGTCAACTCAAATATGTTCAGTTACTGTGACTTACAGTTCTCAGTTAAGGCAGTTCAAATATGTTCAGTTACTGTGACTTAAGGTTCTCTAGTGGAGGCAACTCAAATATATTCAGTTACTGTGACTTACAGTTATCAGTTAAGGCAGTTCAAATATGTTCAGTTACTGTGACTTAAGGTTCTCTAGTGGAGTCACCTCAAATATGTTCAGTTACTGTGACTTACAGTTCTCAGTTAAGGCAATTCAAATATATTCAGTTACTGTGACTTAAGGTTCTCAAGTGGTGTCAACTCAAATATGTTCAGTTACTGTGACTTACAGTTCTCAGTTAAGGCAGTTCAAATATGTTCAGTTACTGTGACTTAAGGTTCTCAAGTGGAGGCAACTCAAATATGTTCAGTTACTGTGACTTAAGGTTCAACCTTAAATCCATGTGATTAAGTTAACAGAACTCAAAGACATTGAGGCAATCTAATGCCTCATTTCTTTTAAGTTAATCAACTCAAATTTTTAAGTTAATCAACACAAATATTTGCAGTTACTATAACTTAATGTTCAGTTTTAAAATCCATGTGAATAAGTTAACAGAAAAATAACTACACAAGCACATTATATCAACTTATTTTATTTTTTTCTATTCAAAGAGTATACATATATAATCTGTATGTTAGCAATGTACAATAACACTGTAAACACCGTATACACTGTTTTTGGACTATATTACACGTATGTTAACAATACCGACCAGGTATTAGTGCCTCGCAAAGTGCAGATATGAAGTTTTCCCCTTTTTTTGTATGCATTTAGGAGGTTTTGTTCTTCATCGAAACTATTTATCTTACAAAAACATTGTGTTACAACTTCAACCTCTTTATATTTATTTCTATTCAAAGAGTATACATCTATTTATCTTACAAAAACATTGTGTTGCCCTCTCCAACATTATGGCAATGTTAAAATTGAAAATATATATATAGAAAATATATATAGAAAATAAATACATGCATGTTATAACATGTACATACAATGTAATGTATATTACACATTTAATCCCACTGGTCACAATAGTGTAATAATGTTTGTTATAAGGCTCTGAAAATGTTACTGAATGATGTATCAATGTATTTCCAGCAAATATTGAAATAATAAAGGGTCTCAATATGTGCAGTGCACATGACCAGAGCCGTTTACATCCTGGCTGAATTACTCAAATTTGTATAGTGTGGTCATAGAATGAGCAAACATGTTGACGGCAACTATTGTGACCGTTGGGATAACACCGTGTATCTATGTACAGTACAGAATAAAATGTATAGATTATCTGAAAATTGTCAATCCGCTTGGCACATGTAAAATTCACAAACGTTGTGCTGTATATTGGGTCCTGCCAATGTGTAACCAAAATACCAATACACATTACATGCTATACAGCTGGCAATACTGTTAATAGTGCACATACCTACATATGGAAATGCAGCTGTATTTGCTCCATGATTTATCATGGAACAAGATGGTGTTTTCATTGAAAAAGTTAGTCAGAATGTCAGAGGCACCATCCGTCATTTAGAGCAGGCTATGTTTGCAGAATGATAACTAGAACACTACAGTACTCTGTACTAAGAACACTATACAGTACACTAACTATACTGCCCTGTCAAGGCAGACCGCAGTAACTTCCAAACAGTGAAACTGAGAAAAATGGCTTTAAAGTTTTTTGACTTGCCATCCAAAATGTGTTATAGGTAGATAGATGATAGTACCCAGATTTAACATGTATTAATGAAGTAATCTTTAGGCATACAAAAATATGACGTAGTTATTTTAATTAACCCCAAAAAAGCAGATACTGCACTCTGCTGCACGATTTCCTTAAATAATTATACAGGTAATGTACAGGCAAAGTGCAGTAACTTCAAATACAATGTTGTTTTCCCTCCAGCTTTCATAACTTCACCTAGCCATTTTATTTGGATCATCATCATTCCAATATATTCAGGTATTAAATTTCATTTTCAAAATGGCTAGGTTAAGTTATGAAAGCTGGAGGGAAAACAACATTGTATTTGAAATTACTGCACTTTGCCTGTACATTACCTGTATAATTATTTAAGGAAATCGTGCAGCAGAGTGCAATATCTGCTTTTTTGGGGTTAATTAAAATAATTATGTCATATTTTTGTATGCCTAAAGATTACTTCATTAATACATGTTAAATCTGGGTGCTATCATCTATTTACCTATAACACATTTTGGATGGCAAGTCAAAACACTTTAAAGCCATTTTTCACTGTTTGGAAGTTACTGTGGTCTGCCTGGGTTTTGAGTGTGATTTTGTAGTTACTGCAGTTTTTAAAACCCCATATCTCCATAACTGAGCGACATTAACATCTGAAACTTGCTCACAAGATAAAACATTTATTGACAAGGTCAATTTCACTCATAACTAAATGTTTACTTTTTTCAAGTTACTGCGGTTAGCCTTGACAGGGCAGTATACTACTGCCTACAAGGGCTCAAGGATACAGTCCCCCTCTCAGCATACAAGATCGATGGTCTGCTGCTGCTGACTCCCAAGCGATTCATTCAAGTGAAACGGAACTGAGTCCAGCTAATGGTGAATAGTTATTTTATTAATCAATTATTGTGTCTTTATTCACTCTAGTTGTGTAATTGACCAGTTCATATTCTGTATAAGTTCATATTCTGTATATGTTAATAATAACGCTTCTGTGTTGCGTTTATGGCTCCTGGTATATCGCCTTGTACTCTGTACTGAGAACACTAACTCTACCACTGCCTACAAGCAATGGAAGCAGTCAGAGCAGAGTGGCATTTATGCCCATTGCCTCCTATTGTTCCTCGAGACACAAACGTTTGGCACTTGGATGTTGCCTTTGAGATTCTGATAAACTCTTTCAACTCTAAAACTTGCTTGGATGAAATTACAATAATGCCAGCTATAGACGGTTAAGAAAATTCGAACTGTAAAACTCTCAAATGTAAACATATTACATAAAAAATAAAGAACAAGGTACATTGAGTAGTTTGGACCTATTGGCTGAACATCTGCAAAGTAGTACAGCAACTTTTGAAGGTATTATTTTGACATGACAAGACATTTCAGATGAGTTTCTATAGACACACTTTTGAGGTGTTGGTAAGTGCTTTGGGGTAGTGCATAGATTAGTCCAAACATTACAGGAAGGAATCACCAAATCTGGGGAGGCTGATCATGATATGACTTTCAATGACAATAGAGATTGTCACAGGCTGGTAGTGAACTGGACTTGTGTCATGATCACTGATTACAGTAAGGAATAGAAACTCATCTGAAAGAAGGATGTGGGGTGAGGTATTAATTTCCTTGTCATGTCAAAATAATACCTTCAAAAGTTTAATGCAAGAGCGGTCAGGTGACGTAGCGGAGATTGCGTTCGTCACCAACGCTGGAGACACTGGATTCGCGTGTTCGAATCCAACTCCCTGCGTTGTCACCAGCTTGGCTGGCCGTTCACACTAATACAATTTGGCAGTATTAGGGGGTGGGGAAGCTGGCGGGTGGGAATCTGGCATTGTGGACAGCGATGCCTACAGGTCAGGTCTCGGCGCTTGCTAAGCGGGGCAGGACTTGGTGGAGATAGCGTGCCCTCCCACGCGTTACACTTCACCAATGAGAGCCCTCGCTGCCAAGTGAAAAGACGTCACTGGCTGTCGGCGCATGTCTCGGGGGAAGCGTGCGATGGACTCGGGACGCCCTTATACCGACTCGTAGGAGAACATGCATACAGCACCAGGTAGGGGAGGGGGGGGGGGGGGGGGGGTTGGCACAACGACTAATTGGGACGGGGAGAAAATCCATTGAAAAATCAGAAGAAAAAACAATTATTGCATCATCAAGTCATTCTTGAGAGTCTGCAACCTGGGCGACAGTTTACCAGCTTCTAGACCTAGTAAAATCTTCTGAATGAATTCAAAAGTGTTGGTAAGTCCCTTGGGGTAGCTGAGGTGTAGTGCATAGATTAGTCCAAACATTACCAGGAAGGAATCACCAAATCTGGGGAGGCTGATCATGATGTGACTTTCAATGACAACAGAGATTGTCACAGGCTGGTAGTGAACTGGACTTGTGTCATGGTCACTGATGACAGTAAGGAGGGCCACTGCAACACCCTGAAGCTCTGGCTCATCAGGCGTGTCCTGAAGGAATGAAAGAGACATAATAATCACAAATAAATCCATGGTTTCTACAAAGTGCAGCACAAAGCTAAGTATATGGAGTTGTGTTTGTAAGTTGTTTATATTTTTGTTAGAACAATTTTTTTGGTGAGAAGGTTATTTTTATTTAACCAGGTTAGTCCCGTCGAGATCAAATATCTCTTTCACAAGGGATACCTGGAAGGAAGGAAGACTGATACTTAGCATTTTGATTAACTGTTCACTTAATATACAGTTGTACTGTAAATAATTTTCACTCGGACTCACTGTGCAGGTTTTGAAAAATCCAGCGACTTCCTCATGCAGATACACAGGCAGGGCATGGAGAACAGTGGTACGCCTGGTGTGAACATCATCGATTTCCTATTAAGATGTAAGATTAAGAAGAAGACAAATAATTGTATTATATGGAAATGTTTACTGAACAAAGCGGATTTTAAACAGTCCAATCAGATATGTCCACAAATAACATGTTCACATCTTTAATGCAATCAGAAAAATGGCAAACACAATGGTGGACTAATTGTAAAATTCAAAAGCTCATTTGAATCATTGAACCTGTTCAATGTTACAGAGGTTCGACCTATGACATGTATAATAATCTATTCACCTGTTCATCGTGGATTTTTTAAATGTGAGCCAAAGCATCTGCTGTGTTCCCAGTTTTGGACGCCTTCTGTCTGAATAACGTCATCAGTCGAGGAAGATGGCGGTCAAGCTCAGCGTAGAATGTGTTGGGCAGGTTCTGGTTGGTAATCAGCTGGAACTCTGCATACACCTATATTTAAAAACAGCAGGACAATATAGTATATCAACATCAATTAGTCACTTCAACTTGGTGGATCTCTTACTTTGTTTGGTTTGGGCTTCAGAGCATGACGGCGGGATTTCTGGTCAACCATGTCATTACATGCTTTGCGGAATCGGTTGCTGATGACTAGCTCGCGGGGGCGCACAGAACACACACGCAGATGCGCCGCTAGAGTATATAAACCAGGCTTAAGAATCACAAGTTTCACTTTAAAACACACAGAATGTGCCAAATGTTAACACAGGAAAGAGAGAGCTGATCTATCTGTTTAAATAACTGTATTCTAGAAGTCAAAGAAGCTGCACACAATTTACACTGCCAGACTACCATATTGGAACTATGAGAAAAAACTGAGCTCTGTGGAAACAGATTAATAAACTATGTTCTGGTCTCAACGATACAGTCCCATCTCACAAATATGTTTTTATATTTAAAAATAATCAGCTTACTGTTTGGCTCATTTGAATATTTCCCAGCAGCACTTGCTACCTGAAAGGCAAGGGAAAAAATACAACGTTTAGACCTCCATGAAACATATACCAGAATAACTTACAACTCAATATAACAAGTTCATACTATTAGCTTACAAAAACATGATCATAATTTTCACAGTTTGAATGTTTAACCATCAATCAGAAGGAGATAGAGAGAGAGCGCAGGAGAGCGAGAGAGAGGAGATAGAGAGAGAGAGGAGATAGAGAGAGAGGGAGGGAGGGAGAGAGAGACGGAGATGAATGAGAGCGTGAATTAATATCTCTCTCAAACCTCCTTTTGTCAAAAATATATATCTAATACAAACATCAATTTACAAGCTCAAAGAAATGGAGATATGTGGCTTCGACCATGCATGCCATGAGGACGCGATGCCTGCATGACACTCAACCAATATAACCAAATTAATCTCCCTCAAACCCGATAATAGGACATAATGTGCAAACAAACCTAAAATGGAGATGCGGCTTGACATGCATGCATGATGCATGCACGAGGGCGACGCCATCTTTACCTGCACTATAACTCACACTTGCACTTGACCCAATATCGAACTCTTAATATTTTTGCATGAAACAACATCATTTCGGTGTGCCATAATATTTTAATTGCACACAGCATGCATGCAGGCAGTTGTTTAAGAAGACAATGGAGACCGAGTTAGCTTAATTATACTGAACAGCCATTAACTATAACTAAACTATTAAAAGATGCGCTAGCAGCTCACGCAATTTGCATCTACAAATTGCATATCCGAACAGATTAAATGACCACAGATAACCGCAAATTGGCAAATTTACATATATATTTATACTCACTATATGAAAGAAACTTGACGTGCGCTGCTTCTGCTAACTTGACGGCTACTGCTGCATCTCACGACATGCGGGTATACAGGTATCATCCCAGAATTCTTCCGCAGCTGCGCACAACAGTGGTTTCCTGTTGCTTGCTTGCAGAAATATTATTTTCACATGCCGTTATTTCTCACTTCTCAGAGCTGAGTTAATTCTCTAAACGAATTCTTTAATATAATTGGACTTAATATATAATATAATAACTTTATTAACATCTCTCTCACTCTCTCTCCCTCTCTCTCTCTCTCTCCCTCTCTCTCTCTCTCTCCCTCTCTCTCTCTCTCTCTCTCTCTCTCTCTCTCTCTCTCTCTCTCTCTCTCTCTCTCTCTCTCTCTCTCTCTCTCTCTCTCTCTCTCTCTCTCTCTCTCTCTCTCTCTCTCTCTCTCTCTCTCGCTCTCTCTCTCTCTCTCTCTATGTCTCTCTCTCTCTCTCTGTCTCTCTCTCTCTGTCTCTCTGTCTCTCTCTGTCTGTCTTTTTCTCTCTCTCTCTGTCTCTCTCTCTGTCTCTCTCTCTGTCTCTCTGTCTCTCTCTGTCTGTCTGTTTCTCTCTCTCTCTGTCTCTCTCTCTGTCTCTCTCTCTGTCTCTCTGTTTCTCTCTCTCTCTGTCTCTGTCTCTCTCTCTGTCTCTCTCTCTCTGTCTGTCTGTTTCTCCGTCTCTCTCTCTCTGTCTCTCTCTCTCTCTGTTTCTCTCTCTCTCTCTCTCCCTCTCTCTGTCTCTCTCTCTCTCTGTCTCTCTCTGTATTAATGTAAAAGAGTTGAGTACTCGGAAAATCACTCTACACCGGTACACCCAGTGGCCTAATATTGAAGAAAACAGACCTGGGCTGGAATATGGAACCAACAATCTTGTATCTCCTAAAAAAAATATAAAAATAAAAATCAGGAATGAAAGAAAGACGAAAGAAATGTCTCATATTCATATCTATTTTTGAAATCCATGACATTTACATTTAGCTGCTTTTATCCAAAATGACTTACAAGTTCTGTCAAGTCTGCAGGAAGGGTACAACTCTGTGTATAAGTAAGATTGTTTGTTAAACAGTGTCAAACTTGAGTGCTACAGTCTTGAGTCCATATATACCAGCCGTGTCATGCTAGCATACAGGCACAGGTCATAGATACCAACCATGTCATTCTAGCATACAGGTCATAGATACCAACCGTGTCATGCTAGCATACAGGCACAGGTCATAGATACCAACCATGTCATGCTAGCATACAGGCACAGGTCATAGATACCAACCATGTCATGCTAGCATACAGGCACAGGTCATAGATACCAACCGTGTCATGCTATACAGGCACAGGTCATAGATACCAACCATGTCATGCTAGCATACAGGCACAGGTCATAGATACCAACCATGTCATGCTAGCATACAGGCACAGGTCATAGATACCAACCATGTCATGCTAGCATACAGGCACAGGTCATAGATACCAACCATGTCATGCTAGCATACAGGCACAGGGCATAGATACCAACCGTGTCATGCTAGCATACGGGCACAGGTCATAGATACCAACCATGTCATGCTAGCATACAGGCACAGGTCATAGATACCAACCATATCATGCTAGCATACAGGCACAGGTCATAGATACCAACCGTGTCATGCTAGCATACAGGCACAGGTCATAGATACCATCCGTGTCATTATACAGGCACAGGTCATAGATACCAACCATAGCATGCTAGCATACAGGCACAGGTCATATCTTCATTGAGAACATGCTATATGCAACTATATGCATGTATGCCTGTATGACTCCTGTATGACGCGTCACCGTATCCGCTAGACCGGAGGCATGACAGGACAGAAAACCCATAAAAAGCTAACACCTCTCACACCTATCACACCTCTCACACCGATCCCACCTATCACACCTATCACACCTCTCACACCGATCCCACCTATCACACCTCTCACACCTATCCCACCTATCACACCTATCACACCTATCACACCTCTCACACCTCTCACACCTCTCACAGCACCTCTCACACCTATCACACCTCTCACACCGATCCCACCTATCACACCTATCACACCTATCACACCTATCACACCTCTCACACCTATCACTCCTCTCACACCTATCACACCTCTCACACCTATCACACCTCTCACACCTATCACACCTCTCACACCTATCACACCTCTCACACCTATCACACATCTCACACCTATCACACCTATCACACCTCTCGCACCTCTCACACCTATCACACCTCTCACACCTATCACACCTATCACACCTATCACACCTCTCACACCTATCACACCTATCACACCTCTCACACCTCTCACACGTATCACACCTATCACACCGATCCCACCTATCACACCTATCACACCTATCACACCTATCACACCTCTCACACCTCTCACACCTATCACACCTCTCACACCGATCCCACCTATCACACCTATCACACCTATCACACCTATCACACCTCTCACACCTATCACTCCTCTCACACCTATCACACCTCTCACACCTATCACACCTATCACACCTCTCACACCTATCACACCTCTCACACCTATTACACCTCTCACACCTATCACACCTCTCACACCTATCACACCTATCACACCTATCACACCTATCACACCTCTCACACCTCTCACACCTATCACACCTCTCACACCTATCACACCTATCACACCTATCACACCTATCACACCTCTCACACCTCTCACACCTATCACACCTATCACACCTCTCACACCTATCACACCTATCAAACCTCTCACACATATCACTCCTCTCACACCTATCACACCTCTCACACCTATCACACCTCTCACACCTATCACACCTATCACACCTCTCACACCTATCACACCTATCACACCTCTCACACCTATCACACTTCTCACACCTATTACACCTATCACACCTATCACACCTCTCACACCTTTCACACCTATCACACCTCTCACACCTCTCACACCTATCACACCTATCACACCTCTCACACCTATCACACCTCTCACACCTATCACTCCTCTCACACCTATCACACATCTCACACCTATCACACCTCTCACACATATCACACCTCTCACACCTATCACACCTCTCACACCTCTCACACCTATCACACCTCTCACACCTATCACACCTATCACACCTCTCACACCTATCATACCTATCACACCTATCACACCTATCACACCTCTCACACCTATCACACCTATCACACCTCTCACACCTCTCACACCTATCACACCTATCACACCTCTCACACCTATCACACCTCTCACACCTATCACTCCTCTCACACCTATCACACCTCTCACACCTATCACACCTCTCACACATCTCACACCTATCACACCTCTCACACCTATCACACCTCTCACACCTCTCACACCTCTCACACCTATCACACCTATCACACCTATCACACCTCTCACACCTATCACACCTATCACACCTATCACACCGCTCACACCTATCACACCTCTCACACCTATCACACCTATCACACCTCTCACACCTATCACACCTATCACACCTCTCACACCTATCACACCTATCACACCTATCACACCTCTCACACCTATCACACCTATCACACCTCTCACACCTCTCACACCTCTCACACATATCACACCTCTCACACCGATCCCACCTATCACACCTATCACACCTCTCACACCTATCACACCTATCACACCTATCACACCTCTCACACCTCTCACACCTATCACTCCTCTCACACCTATCACACCTCTCACACCTATCACACCTCTCACACCTATCACACCTCACACCTATCACACCTCTCACACCTATCACACCTCTCACACCTATCACACCTATCACACCTCTCACACCTATCACACCTATCACACCTCTCACACCTATCACACCTATCACACCTATCACACCTATCACACCTCTCACACCTCTCACACCTATCACACCTCTCACACCAATCCCACATATCACACCTCTCACACCTATCACACCTATCACACCTCTATACCCATTCTGCAATCTGTTAATAAAGTTGTACTTAAGTTATGCTTTTACATTATATTTACACCTCTCACACATCACACCTATCACACCTCTCACACCTCTCACACCTCTCACACCTATCACACCTCGCACACCAATCCCACATATCACACCTCTCACACCTATCACACCTATCACACCTCTATACCCATTCTGCAATCTGTTAATAAAGTTGTACTTAAGTTATGCTTTTACATTATACTTACTTAATAAGTGAATAATTCCAAGTCAATCAAAAACTATGAGTTTTATTTACTCAAAACATAATGCAGTTTACAGTCTGTATCTACTTAATTATCTTAAGTTGTACTTAAGTTATGCTTTTACATTATACTTACTTAATGTGAATAGTTCCAAGTCAATCAAAAACTATGAGTTTTATTTACTCAAAACATAATGCGGTTTACAGTCTGTATCTACTTAATTATCTTAAGTTGTACTTAAGTTATGCTTTTACATTATACTTACTTAATACGTGAATAGT
>NC_140173.1:88368072-88380572 GCF_963971535.1 Notolepis coatsorum
GGCCTCGCGGGGAGGGGGGCCTCGCAAAAAAAAAAAAAAAAAAAAAAAGATTGAGCGAGGCCCCCCTTCCGCGAGGCCTGTGCGACCGCACTGCTCGCACACCCCCTGAGGCGGCCCTGTCAGCCCTAATATATATGTAACCCAAACTGAGCAATGTTTGGGTTTCATTTAGGATCCAGCTACTATGGGGGTGTATTAATCAATCTGAGGAAGAGGAGAGAGAGAGAGAAACAGAGAAACAGGCAGACAGATAGAGAGAGAGATAGAGACAGAGAGAGAAAGAGACATATATATATATATATATATATATATATATAGAGAGAGAGAGAGAGAGAGAGAGAGAGAGAGAAGAGAGAGAGAGAGAGAGAGAGAGAGAGAGAGAGAGAGAAGAGAGAGAGAGAGAGAGAGAGAGAGAGAGACAGAGAGAGAAACAGAGAGAAACAGAGAAACAGGCAGACAGAGTGAGAGACAGAGAGAGAGAAAGAGAAAATAGAGAGAGAGAGAGAGAGAGAGAGAGAGAGAGAGAGAGAGAGAGAGAGAGAGAGAGAGAGAGAGAGAGAGAGAGAGAGAGAGAGAGAGAGAGAGAGAGAAAGAGAGAGAGAGAGAGAGAGAGAGAGAGAGAGAACAGGCAGACAGAGAGAGAGACAGAAATAGACAGACACATAGGTAGGAGATAGATATAAAGATAGATATAACGATAAATATAAATATATTCAATCATATTTAATATAGACCGTATATATATGAGCAATGTTTGGGTTTCATTAAGATCCAGCTACTATGGAGGTGTATTATCAATCTGAGGAAGAGGAGAGGAGAGAAACAGAGATATAGAGAGACAGAGAGAAAGAGACAGATAGAGAGAGATAGAGAGAGACAGAGACACAGGCTGACAGAGAGAGAGACAGAGAGAGAGACAGATATAGATATATAGAGAGAGATAGAGAAAGAAGAGAGATAGATAGATAGATAGAGAAAGAGACAGAGAGAGATATAGAAATAGAGAGAAACAGGCAGACAGATAGAGAGACAGAGAGAGAGAAAAAGACAAATATATATATAGAGAGAAAGACCAAGAAAAGGACATGCAACGGAATAAAACCACCATAAAGACTGTACAAGAAATTCCTTCTGTAATGTACTGATTTCCTTTGATTTCTCTGTTTGATTGTTTTGTTTTGTTTGGCAATGTAAACGTATGTTTCCCATATCAATAAAGAGAGATAGACAGAGAGATACAGTGAGAGGGAGAGAGAGAGAGAGGAAGGGGAGGACAGTCCCAGCAGAAATAAGCAGACAGGTTAGATTTTATTAGCAGCAGGCGGTCACAACCCTATTCTACTGATCAGCAAGTCCTGCCCCCTGGGTGTGACTGTGTGTGTGTGTGTGTGTGTGTGTGTGTGTGTGTGTGTGTGTGTGTGTGTGTGTGTGTGTGTGTGTGTGTGTGTGTGTGTGTGTGTGTGTGTGTGTGTGTGTGTGTGTGTGTGTGTGTGTGTGTGTGTGTGTGTGTGTGTGTGTGTGTGTGTGTGTGTGTGTGTGTGTGTGTGTGTGTGTGTGTGTATGCAATGTGTCTGTGTGTGTGTGCATGTCTCTGTGTGTGCGTGTGTCTGTGTGTAGAGGGAAAAGATACTAATACTCCCTCAAAGTGACCCCTCTCCCTCTCTGTCTCTCTCTCACACACGCACGCACACACCGCTCCAGTGTCTGATTCTGTTAACAGTTTGTCTGCCGTTTGAGGGGTGTGTGTCAGTGGCGGCTCGTGAATTCTTCACAGGGGGGGGGGGGCGGAATTAATTAGTATCCCCCTATATCTCTCCTTCTCTCTCTTTCTCTCTCTCACACACAGCACGACGTGGAATCGATTCATTACACAATCAGACCTAGTATATGTAGTATACTAGTATTATATACCAAGAATAAGTTCAGTATGAGTACAGGGCTGTACACATATTTTGCATATTGTTAAACGAGCCTAGGCTAGCTATTAAACTATCGATATGAATCGAAAACGGGGGACCCTGATGTAAACAAGACAAACGTCTTTCTCTGGTCTGCATCCCCTTAACAATTGTGTGTATTGAGCCGTACTGTATTGTACCCATTCTGCAATCTGTTAATAAAGTTTTCATTCATTCATTCATTCAAACATAGACGATATTGAACAAGCCATAATCCACTTATTTTCAATACAAAAGAAACTCCACTCCAGAGAGAGAGAGAGAGAGAGAGAGAGAGAGAGAGAGAGAGATAGAGAGAGAGAGAGAGAGATAGAGAGAGAGAGATAGAGAGAGAAGAGAGAGAGAGAGAGAGAGAGAGAGAGAGAGAGAGAGTTAGTTAGTTAGTTAGTTAGTTAGTTAGTTAGTTAGTTAGTTAGTTAGTTAGTTAGTTAGTTAGTTAGTTAGTTAGTTAGTTAGTTAGTTAGTTAGTTAGTTAGTTAGTTAGTTAGTTAGTTAGTTAGTTTAGCATTAGCTGAGTGGCTAACAGCGGCTAACGTTAGCTGAATGGCTAAGAGAGAGAGAGAGAGAGAGAGAGAGAGAAGAGAGAGAGAGAGAGAGAGAGAGAGAGAGAGAGAGAGAGAGAGAGAGAGAATTAACTCACTTTGTTTAATTGAAACGTGGTCCAGCCGGAGGGCTTGATAAAGTGTATGTCCACTGACTGTCCCCCAGACTGTTGTCGATGTATATCCACTGCCCACTGTCCAGACTCGAGACTGCATCACAACACACAGCATCGAACATCCTGCAAACTACCTGGCGTTCTACCGTCCACTTCTAAGCAAAACTGAGAAATGCGGCTACGGAAAAGTACTGTCGTCACCGCGTCGGCCAATCAGAGAGCGTCTCAGAGAAATGCAGCTACGGAAATTATAGACGCCTCTTGCTTAGACCGCTTCAAAATGCGCCCGTGTTCCATCATAATACATCATATTTCAACGCACAGCGCGTTACTCACTGATTGGCTGCGACGGATACAGCGATGAAACAGTGCACGGCGTGCACGCGCACTCAAAGCGCTATTGCGTCTAGCCCGAGAGAAATGCGGCGAGGAGAAATGCGGCTACGGTAACGGAACGTATTCTCTATCAGACAGTGAGTCACTTCCTGTTCAGGAAAACGATTATTTATATTTGATATATTAACGTTATATTGTGCATTGGAAACACAAACATACTTAAAATTAGTAAATATTATTCATTTTAAACATGTTTATATTATTTATAGGGCTATAAAACAAAAAAACAAAACAAAATATTTCTTATTCTTCTCTCTTTTAACCAGGGTTAACCAGGGGGGGCGGCGCCCGAGCGCCCCTAGTGGCCAGCCGCCACTGGTGTGTGTGTGTCTGTGTGTGCAAATGTGTCAGAGGGCAGATATTTCGTAGTTTAAATGTGTGTGACCACACACACACACACACACAGCTTTTGTGGCACAATACATGGCTGATCCATAGTTTCAGGCCACGTTGGGAGGTCAGGACGTTTCAAACTTGAATGGAAGCGGATACAGACCAGCTGGTGTTTTTTGGCCAATAGCTAGGCTAGCTAGTCTGTATCTCGCTTCCATTAATTTGTGATAAGCTAGGCTAGCGTGCAGCGGGATAGCTTTCTAATGAATGCTCAAACATATTCTTTTCTGACTCTGGAGAAGACAGTAAGAGTTTAACATCCAGTCGTCGTGTCCATGAGGATTAGACGCTGGAAGCAGGCCAATGAAACGTTTATTCTGGAGTATATAATAATGCAGGTTCTATTATGCTAACTAAACATTAAATACAACTTGCTCACTCAAAATATTCATAATTTATAAAATATCTTCACTGGCACAGTGCCTAAATTGTCAAGAGGGGTGTGTTGTCGCAGGAAAAGTTACAGTATAGTACAGTAGTATTATGCAATAAGGACGCTCCCTTACATTTCGTCCTGTACAGCCAGAATCTATGGATGGATTTTGTTGATTGAGGTTTCGTTGGAACACCAGAAAATAGATCTTATAAACGGTATATGATTTGTTCAAGAAATATGCAGCCCCTGGCGAAGATAGCCTTCGCAAAGTGGCGTGATTTGCTCCAAGTCTGGCAGTGAACACTATTATAAATAAGGCTAAGCACTAAGCCATGTAATTATAAATGCTTGGTTCTGAGATTATCATACAGTAAACATTTATTTCTGATAGGTGTGCTGATCAGCAGTAATGCAACGTCATGATTATTATTATTATGAAGTTATTATTATTATTATTATTAAATATTAAAAGAAAAATAACTCATCTCCTTCATTCCTTTGGGTGCTGGGTTAGGTTATAATCACAATAAAGAGGTGGTGTAATATAAAATGAAATATGAACTAAGTTAAGCACAATAGAATATAATATAATTATGAAATCAAATATAATAATAATGCAGGACCTCTTTAGAGAGGTCTTTATTTGGCATGCAACGACATGGGACATGCAATGGGCGGCACACACACACAGGAATACACACACACATGCACATAGGCGCCTGGCCAATAGAGAATTTGGAGCAGGTGCTCTGCCACTATTGAACTTGGGGGTACAAACGTGTGCTTTTGCACCCCCACTTTTTGATCATATGAAAAATATGATATATCCCCCCACAATATATAAATCTAACCATAACTACGTAATTTCAATAAAATTAATAATACGCAATGATACTTAATAGCAAGTTTTTAAGTTTAGCGTTACCTAACCAAAGTCCATGTTAGCTTGCTTGGTATCCAACGCTAGCTCGGTAGACAGTGAAGTGATGCTACTGTAATGTATAGCTACGTGCCTAGCTAGCGTTAGCTAAAAGAGCCCTCGCAGTGAATATTTCATGTTGATGTGGTCATGATTTAAGAATGGTTTTTGTTGTTGTTGTTGTTGTTGTTGTTGTTGTTGTTGTTGCTACTGCTCCTGCCGATGTGAACGGAGGTGCTTCGGGAGGATCGGGAAAGTTATTATTATTATTATAGTAATTGGCTATCATACTGCAATATAAACTGAGTTTTATAGTGAAAAGAGCTGCTTTATTGGTCAAGATTGAAGTCAAGTCAAGTCAAGTAATTTATTTATAGAGCACATTTAAAAGCTCGAGAGCCAACCAAAGTGCTGTACAGTACAGTCAAAGCATAAAATCAATGTCCTATAAAATACACAAATACAAAAAGGCACAACAGGACAGGACAGTACATAAAAAAAATAGGACAAGCGGATAGGGGAGCACAAAGTACAGTATAGCACACCAGGGACAGAGGAGCACAAGAAGAGATACAAGAGGGCAGGATAAAATTGCATGGGAGTGTGTGGGTTAGGGTGTGGGAGAAACAGGATTAATCGAAGGCTAGGGAATAAAAGTGGGTTTTTAAACAGGCCTTAAATGTATCCAGCGTAGTGAAGGCTCTATATTGCAGGAAATTGCACATTCAGGTGTTCATTAAATGTAAAAAAATTATTAATTCTTGCACCCCCACTTTCAACTATAACTAGGCGGCCATGCACATGCATTGTCTTTTTTCTCAGGGTCGCCGATGCAATTGAGCTCTGCGCTTAACCCATCCTGTCGTCGTTCCCCCCAAGGGCAGCCGGGAGCAGACAGGGCGTCGGCGAGGTACCGCGCCCGGGGACCAATCCAAGCGCTCCTGCCCGTCTTCGTCAAGGACGCGACAGCGTCAGCGATCTGTTGTGCATGTTTTTCCATTGGGTTTATCTTATCGGGGGGAAACCCTTGCAAGCACGGGGAGAATATGCAAACTCCACACAGAAAGGCCTGGGAGATACAACGCGGAAACCTGGTCCCCAAGCGGGAATCGAACCCTGGACCTTCTTGCTGTGAGGCGACAGTGTTAACCACTACACCACCGTACAGCTGGTGTATAGGCCAGGGCTTTACAACTAGTCGTCAGCCATTTGGGCATAACCCTAACCCTAACATCATTTTTAGCATGATGTTATTCACTGTCAAAGATGCAAAGCAAAATCATAATTCATATTATCCTTTGTTTCATCACAATGTAACCAAGCCTAGTAATAGACACAATCTTCCTGACACTGGGAATACATTCACTGAGGTCCATAGATGTCCCTAGATACCAAGAACATGCAACTGGACCTTGTAGAAGTGGCAAGCAATATTCCATTTACTTAGGTATGTATTTTAGGTGGATTTTCAGAAAATAGGGCTCTGGGCTTAACACTTTCAGCGCCAGAGGGCGCTGTGCACTGTGTGGTTGAAAGGCCAGGGCCCTCATTTATCAACAGTTCTTAGAAAGTCTTCTACTTTCGTTCGTAAGCACAGAATTTAGAATGTGTACGCACAAAAAAAACGGGATTTATCACACGTGCGTACACAGGTCGTACGCACACCTGTCTTGATAAATATCACTTTGATCCTACGCTGGAGCTCGTGCACGGTTTTAAGTATTTGCATACCAGAACCGCCCCGATTATCCATATATGGTAATGAAACACCCCCATGGGATGTGAAATAATGGACTGACCCGAGGGAAGCATGTTATGGAGAAATACGAGACAGGCTGACAGACATGTACACATACGGTGATGTTGGATATGATATCTCTTAAAGACCATATTAACTAATAAAGCCTGTGCTGGAATATGACTGCCTTTTTCCGTTTTGTTCGATTAATACCCAGGGATTAAAGTTTATTCCAAATCGCAACGGATTTTTCGTAAATTTTCTACCTGCTGCATATGATTTCTAGAGTCATACAATCTATTTTAATGTCAATATTGGGTAGCCTATATAAACAATAATACGAGAGCATATACAAGAACAATGAATCTCACTGCCATGCATGATGTAGCCTATACGCCATGTGTAGCCTGCCTATGTGATCAAACGAATGAACTTGAATCCCATCATCATATTTACATAGTCTGTCCACTATGTTTATTACTTTGTTATTTCCCCCCCTATCTATGTAAAGCGACCTTGCATGGGTCTCTTGAAAGGCGCTATATAAAATGAAGCTATTATTATTATTATTATTATTATTATTATTATTATTATTATTATTATTATTATTATTATTATTATTATTATTATTATTATTATTATTATCACGTCTGTGCGCGGAGCTCACAAAAGAAAATACTGTCTTTTACTGTTACTATCAGTGAAGTTTCAACGGAGCGAGGCAATCTATTCTAACCAACAAATTGAAGTAGAAAGCATTTCGTTGTGGCCAATCTTATTTGGAAACATGACACAAAATAATAGTATGTCGCTTTTTATTTGAAACAATATTTAATCGCGTTTGGAGGTGGGTGTTCTGCGTCTGCCCCCCGTGCCAAACAAGCAAGCCAACCTCTTGTTCGCGCATGAGCCCGTTATAATTACACTACTGTCGCTATTTCACAATGAACTATAATGAATTACGGTTCATACAGAACACGCGCCAGTGTCGGGAGTAATGCACGAAAGCTTATTTCCGCATTGAAACTAATGCATGAACTGAGGAGCGCATATGCCGTTCGTCTGCAGTAACGATATTCTACCACCGGGCGTCAGCTACGCATGCTCCGAGCTGTGCATAGATATACGCACAAAGTCAAGTTCACGTTCAAATCACTTAAAAATGATCGTACGCACGGGTTACGCACATATCTGTGCATACGCAACATTGATAAATGAGGGCCCAGCACTCTAAAGTATAGGAATACATGGCGGTGTTTGCAGGGCTATAACTATATTATATATTATAGCTATGGATACAATACTATTGCCCATTTGACATAGAGTATCTATCGTTCAATATGTGAAAAAGATCCATACATTCCCGTTTTATACTGTGGTGAAAAGTATGGTTTTAGAGCGGTCTAGGGTAATTCATGGGAGGCTGGTAATAGCCCCCAACGTGTATTATACTAAATGCATTGGCGTTCCGTCCCTACACACGCTAGAATAAAAAAAATCTATTTTCATAGTTTTTTTATGCTTTGATCGTCACCAACGGAATACGTTATGGACTAGCGTTACACACATACGCTCGAACCGCAATGAAGGCATGCTTTGATCAACACAAGATTGATATCATGTAGCCCTTACCTTGACTAGGATGTGTCCCAAAAAGAATATTCCAATTATCTGATCGCGAGTCCCAGTATTGGTGTCGATCGTGTCGCCAACATAATCCGCCATACATCATCCATCTGGAGCATTCGCCGCTCCTTAAGCCGATCGGGACAACCGCTCCCCTTGCCCGACATGGAAAAGTCCGCCCGGACCAATATAATCGACGCACAGCCCAATACACAGAGTTTCAAAGGGTGCTTGATACCGCCGCCTGGTAGGATGCGGCCGGTATTGCACTTTTCAGATCTCAGACTCATTCCCTATGATAACACGAGGCTCCCTGGATGGATAATGAATGGAAATATCGAATAAAATAAAAAACTGCCAAAACCCGACTATACTCAGGTCTGGCGCTGAACGTTCGGCGAGTTAACCCGACTATCATCGGGTCTGGCGCGGAAAGTGTTAAAAGGTTAAAAGCCATAACAGACTGGGTCAACAATAACAAACTGGTACTCAACATTGCAAAAACAAAAGCAATGGTGTTCGGATCCAGGCACAATATTAACTCATTCAACGCCAGTCACGAGTATAGTCAGGTTAACTCCCCAACCGGTCAGCGCCAATCACGAGTATAGTCGGGTTTTAATCATTATTTATTTTATTAGTTGTTAAGTGTATTCCACTAAAGGGCTATTATCGCGTCTTTTCCTGGGATTACTAAGAATCACCAAAACTATACTCATATTCAAAACGGTATAAAACGGAAATGTATGGATGAGAAAACAATCCGTTTTGTACATGTTGACTGGAAGCAACTCACTGACAATCGACGGGTGTATTAGACCCATAGCTATAATATAAGATATATTTTAAGCACTCGCAAATCTCGCAGTCCCCCCATTGATTAAAGCGATGGCGTACTAGCGGCCTCTGGCGCATTAAGCGATTGCGCAGAATGAGTTAAGCCCAGAGCCCTATTTTCTGAAAATCCGCCTAAAATACATACCTACAGTAAGTAAGTGGAGTATTGCTCCACTTCTACAAGGTCCATTTGCATGTTCTTGGTATCTAGGTACATCTATGGACCTCAGTGAATATATTCCCAGTGTCAGAGATATTGTGTCTATTACTAGGCTTGCTTAAATTGTGATGAAACAAAGGAGAATATGAATTATGATTTTTCTTTGCATCTTTGACAGTGAATAACACCATGCTAAAAATCACCTTCTTGAGATCACATGTACAAAAAATCTAAGGAAATGAATTGTTATGTACTAGAGGCCTGATCACTCCTGTGTCACCGGGCATGCAGGTGAGGCCTGCCAATTAGCCAATTAGTGCTGATTGGTTACCTGCTGGGGAGCTTTAAAGGCAGACCTAGTAACACACATGCACTGTCTGTGCTTAGAGAAAGAGCTGTTAGGTTCTTCAGTCCTTGGCCGTTGGTTTACCTTAGTACTTTAGTTTACATTTACATTAATAGTCCCTTGGTTTAGTAGCATTTTGAGTTAGAGCACAGGGTTTTGGTGTTGGTTACACATAGGTTGCGTACCCATGAGCCAGGGTCGTAACAATTGGGCGCTCGTCCGGGATCTTTTACCCCTAGAACTTGTTTGGTGTTTTTTTTTTGTGTTGCACAGGGTGTCATCGTATTATGGTTTGGGTGGTGTTCGTTACATATGGTGTAACGTGGGGGCTGAGCCATTTCATCAAACAGGTGAGTATGCCGTATTTGTTTGTAATTTGATGTGACTACTTATGCTGTTAAAATATATAGTTTAGTAGGCACCACATGTAGATAGGGACATTATTTTCTGGTTGTTGGTTAGCGTCCTGTGCAGTTTAGACGTAGAAGCATATGTAGTCATACATATCAGGTTAGAAGGCGCACCTGTTTGGAATTGTTTGTTGGATTTATTTTGTTTGTTTGAGTGTTTGGTGAGCATACCTGGTAGCACCTAACACCCTGAGTGTATGACACGTCTATTTGGGGTGGGTGTGGTTTTTTTTTATGTTTTTTTTTGCGCGTCCTTGAAATGTGCGCTCCGTAGCACACATTGCCACCGCGTCCCTTTATGGTTATTATTAGTGGCTTTGGCATTCTGTATGGTTCTTCAGTGTTTCGTCGTGGTTCTTTAGTCGTTCTTCAGTGGTTCTTTAGTGTTTCTTTGGTGGCTCTTTAGGTGGATTGTGTGTGTACTAGGGTGCTTTTGGCAGCTTTTTGGTGACTCTAAAGTGAACGGGTTGTGGCGCTGGTGCAGAAAAGATGGCTTCCGTTAGGGATTTTGTGGATCACCCTTCACATGACATATTGGAGAGGTTTTCAAAAGAACAGCTTCTCGAGCTTGCTGTGCACTACAAGGTCGAGCTTACTCCCAGTGAGAAACGTTTGAAACCATCTGCCTTGGGTGCTTTGAGCGTTTTGCTCATTAGGGAACAGGTGCTTGAGGAGAGGGTGGAGGAGCCTCCTTCGTCTGGCGCATCTCCGCTATTACCTGGTGTAGAGGGTGACTGGAGGATAAGGGAGTTGGAGTTTAAGGAAAGGCAGCTACAGCAGGAGCATGAGGAGAGGAGAGAGGAGCGTGAGTTTAAGGAGAAACAAATGTTGTTGGAGCACGAGCGTGCACAGAAGGAGCTTGAATATAAGCATGCTGCCTTGCAGGCGGGTGCTCTGCATCCAGAGTCACGTTCCGGGTTTGATGTAGGCAGGAATATTAGGATGGTGCCACCATTTTTTGAGAAGGACGTGGAAAGATATTTTCCCCTTTTTGAACGGGTGGCAACCACATTGAAGTGGCCTGATACCGCCTGGACACTGCTGCTGCAATGTGTTTTAGTTGGTAGGGCACAAGAAGCCTACACTGCTCTGTCCCTTGAACAAAGCGCTGATTATGAGCTGGTTAAAGCTTCCATTTTGAGGGCTTATGAGTTGGTCCCTGAGGCCTATCGTCAGCGTTTTAGAGGTTATCGCAGGTTGGAGGGGCAGTCTTATGTTGAGTTTGGTAGGGAGAAGGAGAACCTGTTTGACAGGTGGTGCACTTCTCAGAAGGCAGAGTCAAGAGAGCAGCTTAGGCAGTTGATTCTCCTAGAGGAATTTAAAAGATGTGTTCCTGATACCGTTTCCACACATCTAAATGAGCGTGGGGTATCGAAGATAGGCGACGCCGCTGTCTTCGCCGATGAGTTTGTGTTGACACACAAGTCCGTGTTTTTGGAGGACTACCGTGTTGAGTCCGGGGATAGGCGTCCTGTTCAGGGGGGCCGTTTCCCAAAACCTGTGTCTGCTGGTCAGTTAACTTCACCTCCTAGGCGGGGTGGGTCTGCTGGTGCATTCCCAGAAGGGATTATCTGTTTTTACTGTAAAGAACCTGGTCATATCGTTGCTGGGTGCCCGGTGCTTGAGCAGAAAAATTTCAGAACCGTGGCTCTGGTAGAAACCATATGCAGGACGCCTATGCCAACGTTAGATGGGGATGGGGAAAGTATCAAATGTGTGGACAAAGAACTCGAGGGTTCCTCAAGGTTTATGATGAATCGATTTGTTTCCCTGACTAATCCAAACAGGCTATAACAATTTGGAGAGATACCGGTGCTTTTCAGTCCCTCATTCTGGAGGGGGTTTTGCCATTTTCAGAAAACTCTTCTTTGCATTCCGGTGTCGTTGTTCGGGGCTTTGGGGGTGGATTTGTGGATGCACCTTACACTTAGTGACACATTCTTTGTTGAGTTAAAATGTGTACCTGTTGAGAATTTTGGAAAGCACACTGTGGATGTACCTCTGCATAATGATTCTCTTGATTGTGGTTTTGTGTTAGGCCCGGTGGTGAAACCAGAGTTGACAGGCGTGCCGGAGAAGCATGTGACAGGAGATGATATGGCAGCGCAGTGTCTCAAGGTCTTCCCAGCCTGTACGGTGGCTGAGGCCACGAACGAATTGGAGGATGAGTGTGGGAAGGATGCTATGAGAGGTGCTGTTGTTTCATGTGAGCTTTTGTCAAGTGCAAAAGCTAATGTGGATCCTAAATAAACATAAACACACACACAGACACATACACACATACACACACACACGCACAGGGGCGGACCTAGCCCATTTAGCGCCCTAGGCGAGATTCACCACTGCGCCGCCCCGCCCCCCCCCCCCCTCCAGTGGCGTCGCGTGGGTAAAATAACAGGGGAAGCCCAAAAAAAAGTATTAAAAAAAAAATTATTAAATATTTTTATTAATAATTTTTTTTTTTTTTTTTTTTTTTTTAAGTCAAGCAGTCACCATGTACACTACAGTATGGCTCGGCGGCCAGTCAAACGTTCTTTTTATTTATTTAACAGATTGCAGAATGACCAGAGAAAGACGTTTGTCTTGTTTACATCAGGGTCATTAATACTGCTGGAGCATTGGTTAATTTTTGGTCCGATTTTTCCTTGCGCGATTTTGCGCGCCGCGTGGAAGCAAATTCGAG